>NW_020861709.1:0-171977 GCF_003713205.1 Coffea eugenioides
TGATTAAGGTTAGATCCAACAAGAACTACTTTCTGAAAGTGTTCCAATTATCCATCCTCGCAAGAGGAGATCTAATTGCTGATAAAGAATCTGAACAATGCTAACAAGATTGAAGATGTAATTTGAGCATGTTTGAGTCATGTTAAATAGCACTTTCTTAAAAAAAAGAAAGAAAAACTATTTTGGAGACACTAAAATATTTTTTCAGGATTAAACAAACCTTTTTCTTAGGGGTGGCAATCGGGTCGGGTCGGGTCGTGGCTAACGGGTTGGGTTGAGACTTAGATATTCTAGACAATACGTCAACTCAAACTCGAACTTGATCCAAAAATTTAAATGGGTCAACTTTCTCGACCTAAACATGACTCATTAATTTCACAGGTTACCCAAATCTAACCTAAGTAACCCATTTACTTAACTTTCTTTTTTTTTTTTTAATCTTCTCACTTTGGTAGTATGGTGTTTTTTTTATAATGGAGTTTCCATCAGAATATAGAAAATTGCAACCCAATCCTGTAGTAATTTTTTTGTTTTTCTTTTTGTACAAAAAAAAGTCATGAATAAAGACAAAACTACGACATTTCACAAATAAAATTCCTTATTTTCACACAATATTCATAATTCTGTTCTTGTAATACTAATTTATAACCTTAGTTAGATTTTTTTAAATTTATTTTATACCTCTAATTTATTAATTAAATTATAAAATTACATATTAAACTGGTCAGACGGGTCAAATGAGTCAACCCGTGTAGACCTGGATTGGACCTATTTGTTTAGCGGGTCATTCGAGTCTGACCTGAATTTGATCCAAACTTATGAAGAGTGAATCTATACCCAGTAATTTCGTGTTAAGTTCGAGTCGTGTCAAGAATCATGTTGAGAATTGCCACCCTTACATCTTCTTGTTGATAGCAAGAAGGATTAGAAACAGCAAAGTTTAATCCAACAGTAGAGGAAGTGGAGAGAATAGAGTGCTAAGAGGAAGAGGAGGAATTTATAAAGTTCAGTGGTGTATTCTGTCTTGTGAAGGATGAAAAAGTTATTTATAAACCTCAAGAATTAACGTTAAGAAATGGATAAAACTTTATCTTCAAGAAAGAACCATTGAGGGCCTGATAATTCTCACTAGTTGTTGCTAATAAGTAAAAATAGGGGAATAAAATGTATCAGTTCGTCTTGCAAATAAAAACATTATCTTTGGAAAATTGAGTTTTCTGTAACAAAACAACGGATGATTTTCTAACATTTAGGAGGTCAACAACCATGAAAACGTTGAGGAAATCTTGGAACGTTTCTATCTTTTAGAAAAATCCGTCTATTGCTAATCTTTAGCAAATGTGAAAACTTTATGTGATGGCAAATAAAAATTTCATGAAGTCAAACTTTATCCATTCGGTTAGCAATCAAAGGTTTTACGTTTGTCATGGATAATAGAATAAAAGTCACGTTTTCTTTAAGTAAAACCTTTTGCTTTGAAAGAGTCCAACTTAATCCACATGACAAAATCTTTTGAAATACATATTATATTACAACACTCTCCCACTTATTTCAAAAGATTTTAGACAAAAGAGAATAAAAAACTACTAAATTTGTTCAGATTCAATGTAATTAGTTTGGTGTGTTTTGGACTATGAACCAAACTTAGATCGAGAAAATATGACGTACATAATTATTGGTGAAATATGAATTTCTATGAACCAACAATTCTAGTTGTATGATAGAGATTTTATCAACCACATTGGAATCCACTATTTGTTGTTCAATGTGGTTTTGCACTCTTAGGCCGTGTGCCTGTCTAGTTATTCATGAGAAGTCTAAAGATTCGGCCAAAAATTTTATAAGAGCAGCCCCAATCCACTCTCATCAAGTATATATCACTCTAAATACACCTCTCTAAAAGGATATGAATTCATTAAGAGTTTTAAACTCAACCTCATAGTTACTAGTAGTCAAAGCACTTATCTCAAGAGGGACTTAAATTGAAGTGTTTTACAGTAAGAGTAGACACGAGTCGAATATTCGCCCCTAACATGATTTAATTGATCTGACCCTAACATATTCAATCAGCCATTTTGTGACCTTAACCCACTCCTAATGTCTCTGAGTACCCGCTACTCAGATACCCGAAAAGAAGGAGTGGGTCATAAGGTACCCACCCCCAAAAAAAATGTTTTCAAATAAAAAACTGTTTTTCAATTAATATCAACCTGTTTTTCAATATTAAAAAAAATTGCTTTCCAATTAATATTGGTAGAGATATTGTAATCAAAGTCCAAACAATCAAGCCAACAATCATCCAACAATTCTCACACATTCTCACACAATATTGTAATCAACATCCTCACACATTTCATCCAACAATCAAACCAATCTCAAAAATTTAGTACATATTAGAATTATAATATCTAACAGACAAAATGAAGTTTCGTAATAATTTTGAGTACAATTTAAGCTGAAAATACAAATTAAAATAGTGAACAACAACTCTAGAGGTTCATCCTTCTATAACACAACAAACACAATGATAACAAGCATTCAACAACTTCTCAAACTTTCAATCTTCAATGTTAATACAGCATGCTCCTTTGTCAAACATGAAATTTCTATAGAAACAAAGGCAACCAAAAAAGAAATTACACTTCACTTACACTTAGGATTAAAAATTATAAAATTATAAAATGCCTCTTAATATTTTAATATTTGTATAATATACCTTACGGGTCAGGTACCCGTAGATTTTTATTTTTCTAATCCGTATCCGTATCCATTTTTTGCTGGTACCTGACCCTGATCTGCCCCATTAAGAAATATCAGATCGGATATCCAATTTTTGGATTGGATCGGATCGGGTATGTCGGGTTTTCAGATCGGTGGGTTTTTTTGCCCACCCCTACTTTACAGTCAATATTGACTTGTTATTATCCATATGAACTTATTTCATAGGATTACCAATCACATAGGTTGTGTTATCGTCTCTATTAACAAATTGTTAGCCTCAGTCCCATTTCCCTTATAGTTTAAAGAATTAATTTTCTTCCTACAGGTTTAGTCAGAGGATCAGCTATGTTCAATTTTGACTTCACAAAATCAATGGAATTTATTCTATCTCTAAGCAGCTACTTTACGACATCATGTTTCAATTTCATGTGTTGACTTTTACAATTATAGGACTTGTTTCTAGCAATAGCAATTGTCTCTTGACAATCATAGTGTATGGACACAGGATGCATTAGATCCTTAGTTGAAGGAATATTGACTAAGAAATTTCTTAACCAATCGGCCTCAAAGCCAGCCAACTTTAGGACTATAAACTCCGATTCCTTAGTTGATCTAACAATGATTGTCTACCTAGTTGATTTTCAAGCTATTGCATTGCCACCAAGTGTGAACACATCACCACTAGTGAATTTTGTCTCATTTGAATTAGAGATCCAATTAGCATCACTGTACCCCTCTAATACAGTGAAAAATCCGGAATACAAGATATCATAAGTCGTGGTACCTCTTAAATATTTTATTAGCCTGACTAATTCAAGCCAATGCTTACTATTAAGATTATGAGTATATCTACTCAGTCTACACATAGCATAGACTATATCAAGTTTTGCGAAATTCATCAAATGCATCAGACTCTCAATAATCTGAACATATTTAGACTGAGCAACTGAGCCACCATTATTTTTCTTTAATTGAGTATTAGCATCATAAGGGGTGCTCACATGTGTCACTTTAAAATTTTCAAACTTCTTAAGAAGTCTTTCTATATATTGTTCTTGTGACAATATTATACCATCACTTCTCCTTATAATTTTAACACCCAATATCATTTTTGCTTCACCCAAATCTTTCATATCAAAATTAGAAAATAAAGAATATTTAGTTCTATTAACAATGTCTAGACTTGTACCAAATATAAACATGTCATCCACATATAAGCTAATTATCACATATTGATCATTTACAACTTTAGTATGTATACATTTATCCACTTTCATAGATGAAAATCCTTCCCTTATCAAAATTTGATCAAATTTCTCATACTGTTATAAAACTAATAAAATGAAATGCTACAATAGGAATTGAAGAAGTATTAGAGAAAGAAGTAGAGAAAGGGATAATGATATCCTTATATTTCAACAAGATACAAAAGTCACCCCAAAGGTTCTCAATGTACCTCTATATATAGGGACTACAAGATTAAAGGTACATAAATCCTATTAAACATCCACTACTACAATAATATGAAGAAACTTATGAAACGGTTTCTCCACTACATGTATAGATTTATGGATTGTAACTTCTATACATAATGTAGCCATAAAATCATGAATTAATCCCCTTAGGAATACAAAGGGACATCCACATTTTTTGTTATTTCATAACACTCCCCCTTGGATGTCAATTACACAAAGAATATGCCTCGTCAAAACCTTACTAGGAAAAAATCCAGTGGGACCAAAAACCCTAGTGAAGGAAAAAGAGTACATTATTCTTGTGTAATAATTTCTCCCCCTGATGCAAACGTCATTTGAAATCTTTTAATCGTCGCATTCCAATACTCTTCACCAATTTCTCAAATGTCGCAGTTGGTAATGCCTTGGTAAATAAATCGGCCAGATTATTATCTGATCGGATTTGTTGCACATCAATTTCACCATTCTTTTGCAAATCATGAGTAAAAAAGAATTTTGGTGAAATGTGTTTCGTCCTATCTCCTTTAATATATCCTCCTTTCAATTGAGCTATACAAGCTGCATTATCTTCATATAATATAGTTGGAGAATTTTCTTTTCCCGGAGAATAACCCACAATTCTTCCGGATATAATGGGTCATTGATCTTAACCAAACACATTCTCGACTGGCTTCATGAATTGCTATTATTTCAGCATGATTCGATGAAGTGGCGGCTAGTGATTGCTTTGTAGATCGCCAAGAAATGGCTGTGCCTCCATATGTAAATAAATAACCAGTCTGAGATCTTGCTTTATGCGGGTCGGATAAATATCCAGCATCAGCATAACCAACCAATTCAGGTTTGAATTTATTTGAATAAAATAAACCAAGATCTATTGTCCCTTGGAGATAGCGAAAAATATGTTTAATACCATTCCAATGTCGTCTTGTGGGCGAGGAACTAAATCTTGCTAATAAATTTACTGCAAATGATATATCAGGTCTTGTACAATTAGTGTAACAGCCCCACCTTCCCCTAAGGCGAACCAAAGGGGTTAGCGGACTGCCTGCCCAGCTCTCGCCAGGACTAACGGTGCAGTTAGAGCGATCTATTGCGTTCCGGAACTTATAACGCGCGTAAACAAGGCAAAAGGCAAAATAACCCAAAATAAAAAAAATGAAATTCGGAGTCGGCCATGAATAGTAACCGACCCGTCCGAACCCAACCAAACATCGAAATACATATACAACATAGCATTAAGCATTTACAAGCCAAAATGGCATTTAAAAGTGATATAAAAGTCACTACATATGTGGTTTGCCAAAACAAAAGTGAAAACGGCCCTAATGATACATTTAGGGTCCCATTTTATATACAACACAAAAGAGACATTCATCTAGTTCATTCGGCAACCATCTATCAAGATATATTCCAAAAAAGTCATATTCCTGTAAGGAAAACAAAAGGAACGGGGTGAGCTAATTGCCCAGTGAGAATACAACTCAAACAACCAAGTTCATAGATGCATCAAGCTTAACAGTCCAATTTACCAAAAATAAGTAAAGCCACACATCAATAATGAGGATAAAAGGATACGGGTGGCTCTCAAGAGCCCTTTTCCTCGTTTGCATTCTTGATCGGATCTCATTGACTCTCCGTCAATGTTTAAAAGTAACCAACCGTAGACTCCACTTTACTCCCATTCCATTCCTCCTAACATCCCCCAACCGGGCCCGCAATCCAAACACATGCATTGTGGTATTACTCGAGTATACTAGAATCGAGAGTCTCTCATACTACAAGATTCCTTATAACTTTACCCAAAGCTCATTAATTGTCACGACCAAGCCCTTGCCGGCTCGATTCAATCAACTACCAATGGGGTTGAGCTCTTTGATAACATTTGTAGTCGTTGGATACTCGTCCGATCGGCACCAAGTCAAGTACTTTCATTTCATGTAACATTCCAATAACATGACAACAATGATATAAAGCATATAAGTGAGAGTAATAAAGTACACTTTCACTTCAATCAATAAACATTCAATTTACTTCAAGCAATTTACATTCAAAACCATATAGTAACACACAAGTGAGTAGTACACTCACCAAGGTCAGTGCAGATACCTCCCAAAAGAGAGCTTTAATCACCAAGAAACCCTAAAATAATCCAAGGAAAACAATTGAAGGTTCCACTTTCAAAAATCGAGGATATAGAATGTACATGTGAGGCTCGACTACCAGTCGTATGCCTCGGCAAATAATTACTAAAGCAAGGGTGCAAAACATGATTTTTTTGTAACGAAAAGGTAACATGAAAACCTAGGCTCAAACAACCCAAAAGCCCTTTGTTCAAATCACAAGTAAATCCAACTAGCCTTCAAGAAAAATTTCGGCAGCATATCCCTTGTTTTTACCTATTTTCCAGCCATCATGGCTTCATTATGTCCTCAAGTCAGTCCCAACATCTCGTACAAAAATAATCTCATTCCCAAAAGCCGTTCACTAGGCTTAATGGCATTCAAGTACAAAATTTAGCTAGGAAATGACCGGATATGAAAGTCAAACCCTAAACTAGTCAAATAGATACAAGAAGACTCGATTATAAGTCATAAACCAATTCTACATACTACCAAAATAGGGTCCCCTAAGCATACACAAACGATAGAGGAAACCAGAAAATTCGGAAATGCAATTAGCTTTGGCCCTGAAAAAACAGTTTTTTTTGTCCTCATTTTGCGGTAATGGCACCAAAGGCGCTACGACTATCGGATGAAGGTGCAAGACCCACCGTTTCGAAGCTAAAAGACAGGGTTACAACATTGTAGAAGGTCACTCAACCCAGTTTTGAGTGCAAACAGGTCAAAAATGCAATATACTACATCAACAACGTAAAACAGATTCACCAAAACGTATTCTAGCGGAAACATCATAACTCAGGCTCTACAAGTCCAAATCCAGAAATTCCAAAACCAGCTGAAATCTAAGAAACAGGGCTAAATTTCATCAGAAGGTCTCAAGGAAGCAATTCCAGCCAAAACAACCAATTACAGGCGCAGTTCTCAATTTCGGGTAAAACCGGAACAGCAATAGTAATTTCGACTTATCTCATTCTACACTACTCCGATTGACCTGAAATTTTGTAGGCACCTCTAAAATGTCATTCCCTACAACTTTCATGTTTTGAGCTAAGGCCAATTCGGCCTCTATATAGGACCTAAAAATTCGGACAGAATGCTTCCTTAAGAACCCTAGGTTTTTCAATTTTCTTCCAAAACAGAAATTGGTTGCAATTAATCACTTTTTCCACCTCTTAGAGTCATTATATACCATTTCCAATCATCATAGATAGCCACACAATCATGCTTATATTAAAACATAAAAATCCCCAAAAATAATAAAACTTCATCATTCAACCAAAACTCAAGATTTAATCCATAATATTGCATCTCTTACTACCACTAAGCATGATTTAAGCATCAATTAAAGGAGGAGGGTGGTTCTTCACAACTTACCTTTAAAACAAGAGAGAGAGAGCTATTGACCACCTTAACTTTCCAAACAACTCCACAAATCCACTCACTAACTCTAATTGAAGAGGTTTTATTTCAAGGTTGGATGGTTAGTTTTGATGATTTGGGACAAGATTGAAGTGTTTTCTTCCTTATGCTTGGAGTAAGAGAGAGAGAAAGAGAGCAAGAGAGGGCCGGCTTCTTCTTGATGTTTTTTGAGGATTTTTGGTCAATTTTAAGCTATTTTAAGTCAAAGGGTAAGAATAGGAATAGTGGTCAAATGGCAAGACTAAATCTTATGGTGACACTTGTCACCTTTTATTAAATGCTCACCTACCTTGTCTCCCTTATATCAATCCACTTAGCATCCTCTACTTATCTCTTAACACCCGGTAAATTTAATTCCAGTATCCAAAACTTAATCTAGTTGGCCGAATTTTTTCGAACTTTTCGCACTAGTGGGTCCCACGTCCGGTATACGCTCTTAATTTCTCAAAATCTATTTGATATTAGAAAAATCATCTAAAAACTATATTTACTCATAAAAATTATCTAGAAAATTTTTCGGATACAGAAAGTGCAGAAAACAAACCATTGAACATAAGAAAACCTAGAAATATAATAAAACCTAGAAAATGGAAAAATTACGGGTTCTCACAATTAGCAAGATACATTAGTGCACCAATTGCACTGAAATATGGTACTTCAGGACCAAGTATCTCTTCATTTTTCTCTCGTGGTCTAAAAGGATCCTTATTAGGATCTAATGATCTGACAACCATTGGAGTACTCAATGTATGTGCTTTATCCATATAAAATCGTTTTAATACCTTCCGGGTATAAGCAGTTTGGTGGACAAAAATTTCACCATTCAAATACTCAATTTGTAAACCAAGGCAGAATTTTGTCTTTCCAAAATCTTTGATCTCAAATTCTTTCTTCAAATATTCAACAGTATTTTGAATCTCTTCAGGAGTTCCAATCAAATTTAGATCATCAACATATACAGCAATTATCACAAAATTTGATCCATTTTTCTTGATAAAAACACATGGACATATTGGATCATTGGTATAACCTTCTTTAGTTAGACATTCATTGAGGCGGTTATACTACATACGTCCAGATTGTTTGAGACCATACAAAGACCTTTGTAATTTAATAGAATAAATATCTTTAGGATTTGATTTGCATGCTTCAGGCATGTTGAATCCTTCGGACATTCTCATATAAATATCATTTTCAAAATTTTCATATAAATATGCAGTAACAACGTCCATTAGACGCATATCTAATTTTTCATGTACTGCAAAATGCACAAGATATCTAAATGTGATAGCATCCACTACAGGTGAATACGTTTCATCATAATCAAATTCAGACCTTTATGAAAATCCTTAAGCTACTAGCTTTACACCTTTAGGTGTTTGGACTACAAGTCCAAAAACTTTTCTTTTAATCAATAAATCCAATTTAGATTGGATCGCATCTTTCCACTTTCACCAATCATTTTTATACCGACATTCATCAACCGATCTATATTTATGATTCTCATCAATTTCTATAATATCAAGTGCTACATTTCATTAGACTCCAATTAAATTTTCTATGATTTCATTCTTTTCAGGAGTTGACTCTTCGGGAGCGACCTCTTCAAGAGGTTGAATTTTGTCATGACATTTATTTAATCTCCGGAGATATTTGAAATCAATTTATACCTTATTTAAGTAAGCCGACCTTAAATTTATTTGTAGCACTTGTGCATGTCCTTCAGGGACATCACTTTTAACCAGAGTATTTCCTGCAGTAGTAGTTGATTTAATGACTCTTCTGGAGTCGATAAATATAACATTCTACAAATGAAGAATTTCTTGAACTTTTAGTTCATATTATTTTGTAAGAGGATCAAGGAAATCCAATTTTTCAGGTGATTTCCTTTCGGTTGATTTTTTCCTCCCCCTAATGTCAGGAATCGTAGTTCATCAGAATAAATATATCATTCAATAGATCACTCATCAATATTTTACGATATTTAATCGTAAAAGGTGATTCATACCCGACATAAATTTTAAATTTCTTTTAGAGCCATATATAATATAAAGGGGATATGTATAAATATTTGTCGGCTCTCAAATATTTTCACCTTTGCCAAATCATATATCCGTTGGGATCAGTAAACTTCTGGTTTACTGCAGGTGATGATTATAAATCAAATGAGAATAAAGACAACTATATCGATAATCATTTCTCTCTTGAATGATTATTATGAAATAATCAACCTTTATCTCACTTGATTTCTAAACATGATCTCTATTATTGTCTCATTTAATGTCTCAATTTAATATCCATTTCGACGGATATTCAAATTCAATAATTCTTTCGAGACATGGTAAAAAGTAGTGCTTTATTTATGATAAACTTTTCTCCTACAGGGAGAAACATAGCAGTGGCTCTTCCGAAACTTTCAATCACTTAAGCACTACCACTAATTGTGTTTGTCTCTTTTGTTGGAAAATAGTGTATATAGTAGCACTTATTAATGAGACACATATCATTATAACCATAATTCTTATGGGACAAATATCATCACCATAATCCTTTGATCCCAAATATTTAACATCCATTTCTTCTTCAGGAAGAAAAGTCAATTACTGTCATAAATTAAATCAATCATCATACACCTTCAAGGCATTTAAAGAAATTTACCATGTGAAAATGCTATTATAATTTTGATTCCTCAAATGTATTTCGGGACATTTATCTTCAGGATTCTTATTTTCTTGTCCTTATCATTATTATCTCACTTCAAGTGGTAATTTTTTCTCTTGTCATGGTAAAATATATATTTACCAAAATCATAGTCATGGAAACAACCATAACTAATAAATTGAAATTTAGTCGCATTCACTTCTGAGAATGGACTAGAATTAGCATGCAATAAGTACAAAATACTTCCCAAAATTTCTCTTAATATTGCTACTACAATAGCATATTTGAGAAATATGTAGAGAATATTATTTTCAACTAAGAAATAATTCTAAACATAGCAGAATTATGTACTTAAAGCCATAAGTAAATTTATCATACCAGATTTTGAAATAATGACCATCTTCTGGTGGCCAAATCTTTTCATTAAAGAACGACCATCTTCAGGTGGTCGAATCTTTTTTTTAAAAGTATTTCAAAGGACAAGTAGATCCTCAAACATAATTGATTTTCTATAATAGCATCTCCAAAACTCGTTGCATCAGAAGATAAGTATCTATAACGAATAATTTTAAAGGTAAATAAGTAGAATTAAAAGGAGAAATATTACCTCAAAGATGTCAAACAGTATATATTTGTGTTTAATGGTTGCTCAGCAATAGACACTTGTATTTTTCGATCATTCAAATGTTAGCCATAAGAAATTGAAATAAATTTATGTGTCAAAAATTTACTTCAATAAGTAGACAGAAGTTGCCGAAAAAATACGGACAGAATCTCTTGTTTCACTTTTACTCAAGGTAAAGGCTCCGTTTTCACCTTTTGCTCAAAAATAGAGACTCGTGCTGATAACGTGTTATAAAACTAATAAAATGAAATGCTACAATAGGAATTGAAAAAGTATTAGAGAAAGAAGTAGAGAAAGGGATAATGATATCCTTATATTTCAACAAGATACAAAAGTCACCCCAAAGGTTCTCAATGTACCTCTATATATAGGGACTACAAGATTAAATGTACATAAATCCTATTAAACATTCACTACTACAATAATATGAAGAAACTTATGAAACGGTTTATCCACTACATGTATAGATTTATGGATTGTAACTTCTATACATAATGTAGCCATAAAATCATGAATTAATCCCCTTGGGAATAAAAGGGACATCCACATTTTTTGTTATTTCATAACACATACTACTATTTAAGAGATTGTTTTAGACCATAAAGACATTTAACTAATTTACAAACCTTATTGTCTTGTCCAGATACAACATAACCTCAGCTTAAATTATATAAATTTTTTCTTCTAAATCACCATTTAAAATGGTTGTTTTAATATTCATCTGATGAACAAAAAGTTTATGGATAGAACCCAAAGCAAATAAAATACGAATGGAAGAAATTCTCGTTACTGGTGTAAATGTGTCAAAATAGCAATATTTCATTTTTGAGAAAATCCTTTTACTACTAAATGAGCTTTGTATTTTTCTATCAAGCCATTAGGATTATATTTTTTCTTTTCTTAAAAATCCATTTGCAACCAATAGGTTTTGCACCAAGAGATAAATCTGCCAAAATTCAAATTTTAATTTTCATAATAGAGTCAATTTTGTTTTTAATTGTTTCTATCCAAAATTTGCTATCAGAATAAGTTACAGGATCATTATCAACAAGAAACGTTTGAAATCATTTCTATAAGAAAATTGTTTTCTTGGCCTTTTACTCCTTCTCAATTCCTCATTAGAGGTTGTTTCTCTATTTATTTCTACAAGTGCATGAAAAATTTTATTAGACAGTGAAAAAATTTGTTCAAAGAACTCAACATTCTTTGTCTCAATAATTGTATTACAATCAAGCACATCATTTCTTAAAACAAGAAATCTATATACAACACTATGTTCAACATATCCAATAAACATACAATCAAAAGTCTTAGAACATAATTTTCTTTTCTTAGGTTTGGGCAATAAGAATTTAGGAAGACATCCCATACTTTTAAATATTTTAAATTTGTTTTATAATTTTTTCATAACTCATAAGGTGTTATGCCAGTTCTTTTATGTGGAATTCTATTTCGTAAGTGACATGCAGATAATATAACTTCTCCCCCACAAATTATTAAGAGCATGATAACTAACTAATATAGAATTCATCATTTCTTTTAGTGTCCTATTTTTCCTTTCAGTTACTCCATTATATTCTGGTGAATAAGGAGGTGTTATTTTATGTATTATGTGTCGCGCCCCATTTTTTGATAAAAAATAAAGAAAAAGTAAAGTTTGAAGTCATAATGTGTAGTGTGAAGTGTGTGAATGTGAAAAATAAAGGGAAAGGCCATGGGACTTTTAAACGTGACAGTTTGGCCAAAATGATAATCTAAAAAGGTTTTTAACTAGAAAAGTAGGAGTCGCCACTTGGTATTGAGGTGGGGTGTACCAAGTCACCCAAAAAGTAGTTTAAAAAAATGAAGAAAAAAACCTTTTTAGATGACTCATAATCTACAAAAATCAAAGAAACGAGTTCGGGGGTCACGGTTGATAAAAGAGAAGGCAAAAACGAAGTCTAAGGCACCCTTTTACCCTAGTCTAAGCTAGTTGCATGATTTAGTAATAATTTTTCTTATTTCTACCCAAAAGATGTATTGCATTTTGGAAGTGTCTAATATGAATGCAGACCTAAATCTTTTGAGTGGTTCAAAAGGGACAAAATGTCTCTTTTGAGGCTCGATTGGTCCTAATCACATGAATTGTGATAGCCCATGATAAACCCTCAAAGAGTTCACGAATGAATGCAAATGAATGCTTGAGTAGTAATGAGAAAAAATGAGAGTGTGTGAGAATGTCTTTGAATGTGAAAATGAGTGCCAAGTGCAAGTGTACAAATGGGTGTGTAAAAGTGCACGTGTACAAATGAGGGGGAGTGTAAAGTGCAGGTGTGCAAATGAGTATGTGTGACGCCCCGAAAGATTGAGTGTGAGAACCCGAGAATTTTTATATATTTTCAAGACATTATTTTGGTTCCTTGTCTATAATTTTATATCTTTCTTCAATATGTTAATTTCGTATACATTTTTTTTAAGTAAATATAGTTTTCAAATCATTTCCTTGATACAAGTTAGTCCACATTGACGTAGGACCCACTAGTGCGGTAAATGCAATATATTTTTGATAACTTGTTGGAGTTTTGTATTAAGTGATATTATTTTACAAGGTGCTAAGAGATAATTAGATGTTACCTATATGGATTAGTATTGGAGAGACAAAAAGATAAGTTTTAAACCAAAAGGTGACAAGTGTCACCATCCAATTCACCCTTGAACTTTTGACCAAGATATTTATACCTTCTTAAAGCTAATTTTGATCAAAATATCTCTTCATTTTAGCTCCTCTTGGCTGACTCTCTCTCAATAAGAAAAGAAAAGAAAGCTCTCAACTTGTTTCTTCAATTTCTTGCTTGGATCTAGCAAATCAACCGTTTAAACTTCCAATTTCTCCATAAAAACCCTTAGTTTAGTGGTTGTGAGGTTGGTTGTGAATTGGTTTGGAAGAAAGTGGTGCTAAGTTGCTTCCTTTCTTGAGGTTCCAAGGTGAGTAGCTAATGGATTCCTTCTTTGGTCTTGATGATGTCAAATTAATGGTTTGTGTTGGTTAAAGATGTGATTTTATGGAAGATTTTGTGGATTAAAGTGAAGTTAGCTCAATTTCAGATTTTATTGGAGATTTTTCTGATTTTATATGATGATCATGGTTTAATCATGGTATGATGGCTTGTAATGGTGTAAAATGAAGCTTGTATATGTTAGTTACGATTGTTTGCGGAAAATTTCGATTTTGTGCGGAAATTTCAGGTTAGGGTTTTGAATCTGCCCTGTTCTGACCGAATTTATTTGAGCATGTTAGAGGCCGAATCAGGCTTAGATTAAAACATGAAAGTTGTAGCAAATGGTGTTAAATAGCTACCTGTAAAATTTCACCTCTATCTGAGCACTGTAGCATGTGAAATGATCAAATTACCCCTGACTGCCATAAACCCCTGTTTCACGCCCAGATTTCTATTTTCATGGAGATTTCCATTTTTTACCATGAAAATGCATGATTTGGCTTTTGAGGTCTTCATAAGAAATGTAGGTTTATGTCTTGGATTCGAAACGCCATAAGATTCTTTTCAATCCGATAAGGGTAGCTTCAGTTATGGATATTGTACCGAAAGGTGTATTTGATAGTTTATGATGTGTATGTGGTTAATTTGAGATGAATTGGTGTTGCTTGTAGGTAGGTTGGAAATGAAACATTTATAGGGAAATGCTATTCGAACTTATAGAGTGTATGATTGCTTTGAATTTGTGATTTAGGGCTTGGATTCGGACAAGGTAATGATATATGATGGATGGTTCCTGAGCCGTGGAGGTGAGTGACCCTAAACTGTTTCCAAAGTTACTTACGAATTGTTTCTTGCATTATTTCCTCGTTGCATATCATGCGTGCTTGCATGTGAGTCCATGACATAATTTGGCTTAAATGAGTTCTTGGGGAGTCTTGTGCTGAACACCAATGTCTCCTCTGCTATTTACCTGGAGCCAACGTCTCCACCACTTTTATGAGTTCGTGACATGATCTGGAGCACCAGTGTTGCTCCCCCTTATTGTTTATTGTTACTTCATCTATTTGAGCGTTGGGTGTTTAGTTTCAATGATTTCACTGGCTCACGAGAGCAATAAACGTACACTTGATACTTGAATCATGACAACATCGAAATACATTATTGTGAAATATATTTGTTTACTGATTTTAATGGTTACTCACTGAGCTTTTAGCTCACCCCAAAAATATTTTATTCTCCTCCTCAGGGCTCGTGGCGAAGGAAAGACTTGTAATAATTATTCATGCGACTGGATGGCCTATATTTTGTACAATTTAGATTTGGAATTCCTCCTGTATAATAGTTGATATCAAGGATCAGAGTGGCGCAGCGGAAGCGTGGACACTTCGCTTTTGATATGCAATTCTTGGATAATTGATGTATATATATTAAGTTGAAGCGGATGTGTTATTCATTTTCTATGTATGTACGTGATACGAGTGAGTGAGTCCTGGCGAGAGTTGGGCAGGCGACCCGCCGAACCCTGGGGTATGCTCTAGGGAGAGGTGGGGCCGTCACAATATGAAAAAGTGTAAATGTACGGATGTGAGAGAGTGTGAAGTGCATGTGTGCAAATGAGGGAGAGTGTAAAGTGATAGTTGAGCAGTGCATGTGTGCAAATGAGGGAGAGTGTAAAGTGATAGTGAGAAAGTGGTAGTGTGTGAAGAGAAAAGTTTAAAGTGATTAGTGTTTAAAGTGAGCGTGTGCAAATGGGTGCGCAAATGAGTGTGCAAAAATGAAATGTATGAAGCCTAGAGGAATGCAAACAAAACGGGTACGGGGAAACCCTAAATTGTGACTTTTGATTTGCCTTTTGGTTAGAAAAAGAATGAGCGTGCTAAGGCTATGTGTAGCCATACTCGTCCATTCCCCTTACCAAAAGGGTAACTCTCTAACCTAATCAAGCAAATGACCCTAACAACTAGAGTGAAATGCAAAATCCTAAAGATCATGTTTCAAATGCGGGAAATAGGTAGGGGATCATGCAAAAATGTAAAATACTAAAAGAGACAATGCATGAAAATGTAGTGAAGGCATGCAAGTATGTACTAGCGAGAGGTGGCCCTATCGGGTCTAGCATTGGACTAGCCCTTTATTAACGCTCTCTCACAAGCATTGGACTTGTGAACGATCGGAAATAAATAGCCATGACTAGCATTGGACTAACCACGACTATATCGTGCATTTGCATCCACCATACATACATAAGTAAATGAGCATTATTAAAACAAGTAGGCATGTGAGCACGTAATTCACGTAACACATAACACGTAAGCATGCATATCATGCCAGATCCTAGGAAAGCAGTAACACATAGTGTGAGGATCCGAAAATTTTTTTATTTTATTTATTTTACTGGCTTAATTAATTATTTAATTCGACTATTTAAAATTCATTTATATGGAAAAACGCCTTTCTTATGTTTTTAAAGCGTTTTGTTAGTAAAGTTACTTTTTGAAAACTCGTTTAGTTCGGAACAACAAGTACACATTTTTTGAGACTATATTTGAATTAAGCGTGTATTAATTTTGAAAAAGCAAGAATGATCAATAGTAAATTAAGAAAAGTCGTGAGGACTCACAAAATTTATTTATTTTAAACTCCTGTTACGAGTTTATTTAAATATTTAATTGTCTGTTTGCCCCGAATATTATTTTCTAACCTTTTTAGACCCAATTACATGGAACTATGACTTACATATATTTTTAAAATGACTTGTTATGGAAATTAATTTTTGGAAACTCGTTTAGTGAGAATAGTGAATATGCTTTTTCGAGACAGTGATCGATTTGGGGATACAGTGAGTTTGGAAAATTAGAGACTTATACATCAGTCTTAAAAATAGGTATTTTTATGTTTAAATACTCAAGTATTAGTTAGTAGTACTATCGTTATAAGAATTTCTTAGAGGTTTCGTCGTAGCGCGTATAAATCGAAAATTTGCGTATATCGAGTCGGAGTGGTTAATTGGAGAATTAAGGAATTTATTCTAGACTATTAAGAGTGAATAATAATAGTATGAATACAAGTGCATTGGAGATTTAGTGCACTAGTGAAACAAACTCGAGAGGAAACGAGCACGAAACGCGCGCGTACACGCACTAGTCTTGGTTGACTTTTGGAGTATTCTTAGCCACACATTCTTAAGCTTCCTCAAGAAGCTTTTGCAGCTGCAACAACCTTTCTTTTCTCCTCTACCAGCCGTGCATCACCCCAAGGAAGAAGACAACCAAAATTCTTCTTCAACAACTCCCTCATTTCTCACCCAAATCACTCCAAAATTTAACTACAACTTAAGCTAGGAAGAAAGCTTCATTTCCACGGTTTTCTTGGGGCTCAAAGTGACCAAAAATTTCTGATCTTGATCATCTAAGAAGGTAATGACAATCAACCCCTTGAATTTTAGTTTATGGAAGTTATATTGCACCTATAAGCTTGTATATTCATGTGGGTAACTTTATTTATGATGAAAAATGTTGTGTGGGCTCTATGAACTCCCACTATGGTTGGATGGACTGATGTGATGAGTTTTGATGTTATTAATGTTGGATTAGTGGTTAAAATTAGTGGAATTGAGTGATATTTTGGATAGAAACTCAAAGGAAGTGAAGATGGAAAATTTTCCAATTCTGCCCCTATGTTGTCCGTGAACCTTAGGGTGATTTTTTGTGGTTCTAATGGCTTATTTATGATACATATATGTTGAGTGGGTTGCGTAAAAAGTTTCATCAAAAAACAACGTGATTTGGTTAGCCAAACGTTGTGATTTCGGAAGTTCGGCAAATCTGGAAATTTTCCCGTCACTGCCCTAGCAGTGTTTTTCAAATGGCCATAACTTTTTACTCCGATATCCAAATCGAGTGCCGTTTATGGAAATGGAAACTAGACATTACCAGCTTTCCAACAGTATAAAATGTATATTCTGATTCCATCTGAGCAGTCCGTACCAATCATTTGAATATGACTGTCCTGTTTCATTGGTTCACTGGAGTCCACGTCTTGAGCTGCAACTTGATGCTCAAAGATGAGCTAGTTGTGGACAGATTTTAAAAATTATTCTTCTAAAAAATTGTAACCTTACGAATGAAGTTTTCAACGCCATTAACTACGCTCAATTCCAAGTTGAATTGAGTGAGATATTGCCAAATTACAGACCTGGATTTTTGCTTGAAAATCCTCTTTTGGCTAGTTAAATGGCCTAACTTGATTTGGGACTTGTTGTTTTGGAAACTTTGATGTCCAACATCTACCAAACTTTATATAAGATGTTCCTTGGACTTTGTTTCACAAATAAACCAGATTTGGGCTGGTTGCATTGGACAAAATGTTTAAACAGGAAAGAAGAGCTAGAAGACAGTTTTGCCTTGGGAAATTTCTTGAACTTTGATGGTTTAGCTAACTACCTTTCCATGTGAATTTTCAAATGAAATTTGATAGAGGAGTAGCGCTCATATGGAGGTTTAATTGTACAAAATTTGGTGATAG
Source organism: Coffea eugenioides (assembly GCF_003713205.1). Lineage (NCBI taxonomy): Eukaryota > Viridiplantae > Streptophyta > Magnoliopsida > Gentianales > Rubiaceae > Coffea > Coffea eugenioides. The sequence goes on from NW_020861709.1 coordinate 18,527, forward strand.
TCTAAGACCATTTTCATATGCAAATGATGTCCCGAAATTGCTCTTCGAATCTGGAAAACTTTTCCGTTTCTCTTAGCCGAATGGCCAATCTTGACTTGGGACTTGTTATTTCGAAATTCTTGATGTTAATCACCTAAGAAAATGTATCTTGAATGTTACTTAGACATTGTCTATACAAATGAACCATGTTTGAAAATATTTCATTAGCCAAATGATTTAGAAAAGGGAAATGGTAGCACAAGGCAGCTTTGCCTTGAAAATTTAGAAATATTCGTGACTTTGTTAACCGACTTCCCGTATGTATTTTTTCGTGAAATTTGACAGAGGAATATCCCTTATATGGTAGTGTAATACTGCCAAATTCAGTGCCATTCCGAGTCCGTTTCAATGCTTAACCAAAGTCCCAAAGTTTGTGATTTGAACCTGGAAATTGCCTAAAAGTTTTGATTTTTCAGCAAATTTGAGCTACTATATCTTGGTGCTCAAAACTCCGATTCTTGTTCTACTTGTTATGTTTTAAACTTTGTTTGCAACTCTAATTGAGTTCCAATTTCAGAGACTGGTTCACATTGTGTGAATTTTGCTGAATTTCCAAACTTTGTCGAAAACCAACCCCAAAACTGTCTTGCAAGCCAAAACAGCAATTTTGAAACAAATTTTGAATACCTTCCGTTTTGGAATCATGGAAAAGTGTCTTCTAAAAACTTTTAGTATTTTGGATGTAGTTTCCAACGGTATCAAGTTTTCCAATTTTGGATCTACGGAGAGTGAGATATGATTTTTCAAAAATCGCACCTCAAATCTGAAATTTTCAAACTTGACAGGAATTGAGCTTTAGAGACTCTTCCAAATCCTTCACTACTAATCGACCATTTCGGACTTGTCTTCGTGAAGGAAATCAGATATTTCTTGTGCTGTTAAACACCACTTTTGAATCTTGAATTTTAAGCGAGTAAAGCTCCATTTCACGGTATTTCCTTAGATTGTACAAGTGTACAATCTTCCTTTTATATAATTAGGAATTTTTAAGTGATAGTGTATGATAGTTAGTTGTTATTTGCTCAGACGCTCAAGGGACCTTCAAGAGGAACTCGACGTGGACGCCTAAACACTTGTTGAGCATTTACTCAATTGTTTGAATAGGTGAGTGTTCCATATAGGAGTACGTAATTTGAATAAGTTTATGACATGCTTATTCCATGATCATTAAGTGTTAAGTGCTACATGTTAAGTATTTACCACACTCGTGCATATTTAAATAAGGTAAACTTGAATTACTCGACATGAAATGCTTGAAGAGCATATTTACATGACTACTTGAATTACTCGACATGAAATACTTGAATTGCATATTTATGTGATGTGTTTAAATGATTAATTATGCTATGGCTGCATAAGTAGGTTGGAGTGAATCTCCTCGACTCTTAAGTGGGAAACGGCCAATGGCGGCCTATTAAAATGACTAATGTCTACCAATTAACCGTGATTACTACCGTTAACTATCAACCGTTAACCGTTAACCATCAACTGTTAACCATTTACCGTAATTAATTACCGTTTTCCTATCTACTTGATTACCTGGTACTTGATTACCGTAAATTACATGTTCACATGAAATTATCAAATATTGCTTACGTGTTTATGTGTTAATTGTTGCTAGTAATTGCTCATATGAAATTGTCCACCATTTTAAGGCGAGTGTGTACTTTATCTCACTCGACCTACCAAAAAAATAAATTTTACCGTTCACCAAGTTATTTGATTACTTGTGCATGTTGTAAGCTCTAAGCTGAATTTGGGCCCTGCCCTTGGTTACTGACCTACTCGAGCCAGGACTGGGCTCAGTCGGGTAGGTTGGAACCCTGGACCACCGTTTCGGTATACTCGAGTATTACCACTGGAGGGATAAGGCGATGGCCAGATAGTATCGTGGGGACCGTAAGTTATAAGGTGCAGTTGACCGAAATAGTTCCAATGGAACACCATATCCTTCAATGTGTGTTTATTCTACATAATGATAACCGCTTCATGCAAATGTGCTATACCTGTGATATGCTCAAATTACTCGTAGAATGATAATTGTCTCATGTTCATATGTCAACGTGCAACCCTGAACCATACATGCGGTATGCGCAATTACTTGATTTATTAGAACTGCTAGAGTGTCTTGGAACCTCACTGAGCTGTGTAGCTCATTCCACGATTTTGTTTTCCTTAACAGGATTCGAGACCAAGAGTGCTCGTGAATAGTACTAGATTACTTTCTTTTGAAGACTTTAAGTTGTATTACAGCAGATGGCTATAGTAAATATTCTTTTGGGTTGTATTAAGCTTGAGAGCTGATTAATTGTAATTGTGAGATATTTTGGAGTACTTTAATTATGTCTTGAAATTATTTGAAGTATTCCGAACTTTTGAATTGTGGATTGTAGTGAGTCCTGGCTAGAGTTGAGCAGGCGCCCCGCGGATACCCTTTGGTTCGCCTTAAAGAGAAGCGGGGGCGTCACACATAGCATATAGGCATGCACAAGCACATAGCACATAAGCCCTATCTATTACATTGAGGAGGCCTAAACCATCTAGAAGGGAGGAAAGCTTGGAAAAGTAGATTCCTAACTATTACAGTCACTATCTAGAATACAGATCTTCGACACGAATCAAAACGCCTTGGATTACATTTCCTAGCTAAAACATGTCTTGAGCATATGATGGAACCCTATCTATTACAAAAACGGCATTTAAATGCCCCCAAATAATCAAAATTGAACTAAGATTAAGGTAAAATTAAATAACTAAAGAAATGAATAAAATGAAAATGAAATAAACACTCAAAGTCATGCAATTACACACATAAGCCACGTAGATGCACATAGGGTCAAATAAGGTAAAAAAAATAGGGATAGAATGTACCTCTCTTTGAGTTGGAACCCTAATAGAGTGAAATTACTTATTTACCCTCCAAAATAATAAAAAGGTCAAGACATCACTTTAATTAACAAATAATCACATGCAAAATGAAAATAAATATGAAATTGAATCAATCAAAGCATTCAAATGAATTGAACAACTCCTATTCATCAATTAAGTACCCATTTAAAAGATTAAAGAAGTTTTAGGGGGGCAAACCATCATTATTACTAATATTAGGGGGCTAAAATGTAATAAAGTAAAATTAAAGGCTCAAGGGGAAATATACCAAACCAAAATGATAAAATTCACAGAAAATAAAAGAAAAACCTATTTGCTATAATTAGACAACAAAATCACTCAAAAATCTACTAAAATTCAAGTCAAGATTATAATTCTATCAAATTTCTCAAAAAACTATTGAACTCCAAAATTTATCTTAAGATCCAATAAAAATCTGCCCAAGAACCACAAACAAAAAATGTCAATCGAAAATAACATTTTTTATGGGACCCAATCGATCAAATTCCCCAATTTTTGGGCCATAGAAGAACAAAACTGGACTTGGGAGGTTAAAATGTAATTTCTGGAATTTTCATGCATAAGGCTCGATAGTTTTCTTCCTCACTTGCTGGGTTTCTCTCTGCAAATTGGTAGCCACCATTTACATAATTTTCAGCTACTCAGATCTATTGCACATTCAATCATAGGGCAAGAAAGAAAACTAAGCATGCCATTTTAACAAGAACTAACCATCAACAGAGTGACCAAAAGAAACTCAACTAAGCTACCAAAGTTGCAGCAAAATGAACGACAAGAAAACAGCAAGAAAATGGCAAGAAAACGGCAAGAAAACAGCAACATGAGCCAGCAAAACTCAACAAAGCTACCAAACAAGGGAGAAATGGCAAGAAAACAGCAACCATGAGCATCTAGTTTCAACCCAATCAGAAGCGAGGTTGATGCATATTGGTTTAGCAGAGACCCAGCAAATGAACCAAAAGACCAGATTTCAGCTTAGCGGATTTGGTTCCATCTGAGATTAAAACGACGAGAAAAAAGGTTGAATATTACCTGTTTCACTTCCTCTGGACTTGAATCCTCAGCAGGAACCCGCAAGGAAGTGATCGTACTCCCCAGAAATCAAAAGAAACCAACTGCAGACTTTGATGACGAAACGCGAGCCTGGGATTTCAGCCTCGAATTTGAAGGCTTTAATGGCGTTTTTACCACAGATTTCCTGAAGGAGACTTGCTCTTCTACAACCAGAAAAAGTACAGAAACAAAAGGAATCCCCAAACCAGCTTGAAACTAACAAGAAATTCACTCCCAAATTGGCCGGATAATCAGCTTGTTTTGCAGGTTTTTCTGGAAAAAAAAAATCTCTCTCCTTCTCTCTTTGTTCTTACTTGTTCTCGCTGGTTTCCTACTTTCACTCAGCCCTTCTAGAACCTCTCTCTCTCTCACTCTATCTCACCTTCAGCCGTCACCTTTGCCGAGCTTTTCTTTCCTTCTCCCTCAGATTTTTTTTAGTCGTTAGACCATCTCCTCCCTAAGAAACCCCGTAGCCTTCTTGTTTCTTTCCTTCCCTCAGCTGCCAACAGATTTCCCCCAACAAATTCTCTCCTCCTGATTCCGCAGCCACTACTTAGATTTTTGCCTAGAGTTTTTTAGCTGTCCACCTCTCTTTCAGCCTCTACTATTGCTCTCAGTTTCTTTTCTTTATCCGTTCCTTCCTCTCAGCCGTTCACCATATCTTTCAGCCGTCCCTCCCCAGAATTTTTCTTTTTCCGTCCACCCTTACCAGCCCCCTCCTTAGCCTCTTTCCTCTATTTCCTCCCTTCGGCTCCCCCTTTTTCCTTGCTCTCCCTCTATCCTTCAGCCGCCCATTCCTTATTTTCCTTTTTCTTTTTTTTTTCAAAAACAATCCTATCCTACAAGTGTCTAGACACCTCAACATCTAGGTGAGGTTGGTGTCAAATACAAAAAGGACACTTGTCCCTATGCATGATCCCCACTTGTGTAGCATGCACACTTCCACCTATTTTCCTTATTATTATATTTTTTTGTTTTTTTGTGTTTTTTCTTTTTTTTGTGTTTTGTTATTTTTTTCTTTAAACAAACAAAATTAAATAAATAAGAACGAATGCTAATAATAAAGGAAGAAATTGAATTAAAAAACTAAAAAATTAAAATAAAGTTAAAAATGGAACTGAGAAAAATTTGATGTCTACAGTTTGCTCCTCTTTGTCCGGGTTTTGAAGAAACTCGGGACAAAAATGTAGACACCAAATACTCACCAGTAGTTATTCTGCAACAAAACTGCTCGAACGACTGACGCTCTTGAAATAAGGACTGACCCCTTCAACAAAAATTTTAAAATGGACTAACCCAGACGAGAAATTTAAAACGGGATTGACCCGAACAAGAAAATTTAAAACGGGACTGACCCGAACGAGAAATTTAAAACGGGACTGACCCGAACGAGAAATTTAAAACGGGACTGACCCGAACAAAGAATTTAAAACGGGACTGACCCGAACGAAGGAATTAAAATGGGGCTGACCCAAACGAGGAATTTAAAACGTGACTGACCCGAACAAGGAATTTGAAACGGGATTGACCCGAACAAAGACTTTAAAACGGGACTGGCCCGAACAAGAAAATGAAAACGGGACTAACCCGAACAAAAAAATGACAACGGGACTGACCCAAACAAGAAATTTTAAAACGGGACTGACCCGAACAATGAATTTAAAACGGACTGACCCGAACGATGAATTTAAAACGGGACTGACCCGATCAAGAAATTTAAAACGGGACTGACCCGAACGAAAAATTTAAAACATGAAATTCCAGAATACTTACCTGAAGATAGCCTAAAATTTTGCCTCAGTAGAAATTAAGTTTTTGCATCTGAGCCAATAGTCGATTCTGCATTGCCACGTTGTTGCACCGTTTGATCAAACTTGCTTGCAACATTTTTCGTTCTGCCTTTGTTCGCTGGAGAACTCTTTTCGATACCAACTCCAGTGCGAGGTGTGATTGTTTTCATCCATGCATGAAATTTTCCTGCAAAAGCAAAAGAAAAAAAGAAATTGCCACCATCATTTGACACTTTTCCCTTTGAGAACCATGTAAACATGAGTCTTTTGATGCCTTCGTCAACTTTTGCTGCGGCATCTGACTTAGTTGTATTTGTCACTTCAAAACTCTTTTTGATTTTCCCAGGCTGACCAAGTATGCATTTGCCATATTGTGAAACCCGTGTAGCCGGCTTTGCTGAATCTCAAATGTTTCCAAAAAGTGATTGAATCCAAGTATGCTTCGAATAAACCACGGGGATTGTTATTTACCAAGATTCAATGATTAAAAAAATGATGTCTGCAAGGCAACTTCATATGTCATGCAGGAATGAATATGCAAAAAAATGCAAACATAGCCAATTGTTACTTAAGCCTACAAAATGCCATGAATACAAGCAATTGAGAAAAAATGGGCTTCGCAAGAATGTATTTGCAAAAGAATATTTTTTATAAAGTGACACAGCTTTTGGCCAACGGATGTCATATTCGAATTTCTGGATATCTTTGTTCCGGAATTCAACATTGGCAGAAGTATTACAAAACGAAGAGAAATTCAAATGAACTAAGTCACCAGCTATTCCTCCTTGTGCTTGCTTGCTGCAGAACCCTACCTCAGTGCCATTTCGGGTTTTTACCAAGGTTGTCCCCACCCTTTTGTCTTGTTTGCTTTTCTTTTCTTTTCTTTTCTCTTCTCTTTTTTTTTTCTTTTCTTTCTTTTCTTCTTTTTCTTTCTTTTCTTTTTACATTTTTTTTCGAGGTGTCCTTTCGGGTTTTCACCTAAGGAACAATGAAAAACTCGACCATGATCGACTCAGGAATGTGAGTTGAAGATTGCTGGCATCAGTAAAATGCGCTTCTCTTATAAGCTTAGGCGAAGGCATTATGGACATCACTTGCCAGTTGATTAACGAATTTGCTAATAGAAATACAGCAAGTGATGAAAGCCAGGACTTTGAGTTTTTGTAATGCGGTCCGGTGAGGTGTTTTCAAGAAAAGTTGAGGCTTGAAAGCAATAACCTTTTTTATGAGAGGTGTGAAATAACTTGAGATTGCATCATTTTGAAATTATCTCCAATTTTTGAACGAAACTGAGGAAAATTTGCCCCAATTTGATTGGATTTTTCTCTTTTTGCATTTTCTTCATTGTGTTTTTCTCACTTTTACATTTTTCTTTAAAACTAAATTTTCCCTAGTGTGGGGTTTTTTCTTTCTTTTCTTTCTGATCATCTCTCTTTCAAGATAAATTTGCCATAGTGTGGGATTCTTCTTTTGCTTTTCTTTTTTTTTTTCATCTCTCTTTCGAAATAAATTTGCCCCAGTGTGGGGTTTGCAATTCTCAGAGGCTGCCAAACGAAAATTATTGCTCTGATAATTCGAAGGAGATGACTAGGGATAAAATGTTTGGATTGAAAAAGAAGATGGCCTGACTTTTGTCTCGTCTCTTGCGCGACTTCTAAAAGAAATTTGCATAATCAAATAAAAACTTCTTACACATGTCTGAGTTGATAGGTTGAGGGAATGTCTGCCTATCCATTTCTGCGGAACATAAGTGATCCGTCGGATAATACCTTTTGAACAATGAATGGCCCTTGCCAATTTGTAGCAAATTTGTCTTTGGCTTGATCTTGCATTGGCAAAATTTGCTTTGGCACTTTGTTCCCTTTTTCAAAAGATCGCCGGTGGAAAGATGGATTAGTGGGAAATCTGTACACCATGATGTCAATTGAAATGCCAGTCATATCGTCATTCGACCAGGAAAACACATCTTGGAACATGGACAAAATTCAATCATCTCCTTTTTCTGCTTGTCATTCAAGTGTATACTGATCTTTATTTCTTTGACCTCAGTCTCAGTGCCAATATTGACAATCTCTGCCTCTTCTAGGCATGCACAAGCACATAGCACATAAGCCCTATCTATTACATTGGGGAGGCCTAAACCATCTAGAAGGGAGGAAAGCTTGGAAAAGTAGATTCCTAACTATTACAGTCACTATCTAGAATACAGATCTTCGCCACGAATCAAAACGCCTTGGATTACATTTCCTAGCTAAAACATGTCTTGAGCATATGATGGAACCCTATCTATTACAAAAACGGCATTTAAATGCCCCCCAAATAATCAAAATTGAACTAAGATTAAGGTAAAATTAAATAACTAAAGAAATGAATAAAATGAAAATGAAATAAACACTCAAAGTCATGCAATTACACACATAAGCCACGTAGATGCACATAGGGTCAAATAAGGTAAAAAAAATAGGGATAGAATGTATCTCTCTTTGAGTTGGAACCCTAATGGAGTGAAATTACTTATTTACCCTCCAAAATAATAAAAGGGTCAAGGCATCACTTTAATTAACAAATAATCACATGCAAAATGAAAATAAACATGAAATTGAATCAATCAAAGCATTCAAATGAATTGAACAACTCCTATTCATCAATTAAGGACCCATTTAAAAGATTAAAGAAGTTTTAGGGGGCAAACCATCATTATTAGTAATATTAGGGGGCTAAAATGTAATAAAGTAAAATTAAAGGCTCAAGGGGAAATATACCAAACCAAAATGATAAAATTCACAGAAAATAAAAGAAAAACCTATTTGCTATAATTAGACAACAAAATCACTCAAAAATCTACTAAAATTCAAGTCAAGATTATAATTCTATCAAATTTCTCAAAAAACTATTGAACTCCAAAATTTATCTTAAGATCCAATAAAAACTGCCCAAGAATCACATTAAAACATGTCAATCGAAAATAACATTTTTTATGGGACCCAATCGATCAAATTCCCAATTTTTGGGCCATAGAAGAACAAAACTGGACTTGGGAGGTTAAAATGTAATTTCTGGAATTTTCATGCATGAGGCTCGATAGTTTTCTTCCACACTTGCTGGGTTTCTTTCTGCAAATTGGCAGCCGCCATTTACATAACTTTCAGCTACTCAGATCTATTGCACATTCAATCATAGGGCAAGAAAGAAAACTAAGCATGCCATTTTAACAAGAACTAACTGTAGACACCAAATTTTTGGTGTAATTTCATTTTTAGTTTTTATTTGTCGTGTTCGTTTTTTAGTTTTAGTTTCTAGTTTTATTTTTATTTTTAAGTTTTTATCATAGAATTTCTTGAAAAAGGGAAAGAGAAAAGAAAAAGCATTCAAAAAATATGATTTAGTCATTTGTAATTTAGATTCAATGCTTTCTTGAAAGTGAAAAAAAAAGTGAAAAAATGATGAAAAATGAAAATGAAAGAAAAAGATTGAAAGTGGCATTTTGTTGTTTCTAGTTTTATTTATTTTATTATTATCCAATGTTGATTAAGTTGTTTTTATTATTATTATTATTATATTATTATTATCCATTATTTTTGTTTAATTAATTAATTAGTTGAAAAGATTAAAAAAAAAAAAGGGAAAATTTCATGCAAGCTGCGTTCGTCCGCAGCTTGCAAGTAAGGGCTCTAGCAGCCCTTGGGCTGCAATTTTTGAAGGGGGTTTTAGGGTTGAATGCCTCATATAAATAGAATGGAAAGCTACAGCCGCAAGGGGGGGGAGTTTTTGAAGGCAAAAAGGAAACAGCGGAGAAATAAAGGAGAGAGTTTTAGTAGTGGCGGCGAGAGAAAGGAAAAACTAAGCAGGAACAGCGGGGGAGAGTTAGAGGAAAAGCCGAGAGAGAGGATGGCTGAGAGGGGAGGCTAGATACGGCTAGGTTTTGATAGAAAACAGAAAAGGCCGAGAGGAAGAAGAGAAATGGAAAAGCTCTCGGGCATAGTAAGGAACCAAGAGTGACGGCCAAACGAAATCTGGTGCTGTTCCTGCGGCGAACCAAGAATCTATTGAAGTTGCTGACCCTCGTGAGAAGTTGTGATACCATCTTCAGCCGTGAATCTCCATCGAAAGCGAAGAAAGAAAAGTTCAGAACCTCTCTGCTGAATCTCCATCGAAAGCGAAAGGGGCGCCAGGTTTCACTCCAGAAAATCTACGCAGCTTGCATCGGTTCCTCAGGTTTCGTTGTCTCGGTTTAAGGGCGGTGGAACAGGTAACTTTCTATCCTGTTTTCTGTTTCATTTTTATCATTAAGTGAAGCCCAAATCTGCTAGACTGAAACTAGGCTTGATTCATCTGCTGGTTGTCTGCTAAGTTAAATGCATTAACCTTGCGTCCGGCTTGGGTTAAAGCTTTGGTTTGGTATCCTATTTGCTTTCATGGTCTGTGCTTAGGAGGTTCCCTTGAAGGTTCAATTTTTTCTGTTTTAGCTGGGAAAGTCGTGGTCTTGACCTGGGTTTTGGGACCGCCATTTGGGGTTTTACCTGTAGCTTGATTGATCCAGCATGTGCGCATGAGTTTAATTATATTGGGTTGTGGATTTTAATGGATTGTGGCGGATTGTCTTGATAGTTTGTGGTTTAACTTTGTGAAGTATGTTTGAGTGGAATAAATCGAAAATGATAGTAGGAATATTGCAGAAATTTTCTTGCTTGAGGTTCGCATGATTAAATGACCGAATTTCTGTAATTCTGTTGCTGCATTAAGATATTTGTGTAGATGTCGGATTGCTGTAACCTTGCTGCCGTGAGAATGAGTGATGTTACAGGGGTCGTCTTCCAAACGAAGCTGTGGTTCCTTTCATTTTCATGACATGTCGATTGCCATTAAGATAGAAATTCTGTTTCGCTCATTTGCTGTTTTTGTGCCTAGTGCCGTTTTTTTTTCCCACGTTCCTCTTGTTGTGAACAGATCCTCTTGAGTTTGCAAGGTAGGTTCATGCACAACTTGACTATCACAAATTCAGAACTTAGTTGAGAGTTGTGAGAAGGCTTTTCTGGTTTGTTGCAGCGATAAATATAGGCCGCTAATGAGCTTTAAGGTTGCCAAAAACTCTTGCTGCACTTTTCTTGTTGTTTCCTTTCTGCTCACCGAGTTTTGAACATAAAGTGCTGTTTAATCTTGTGTTGAAGGAAGAAAAATGAAATGTTTGGATGTTGAGTCTGCAGTCTTTGAATCCAAGGAAACATAAACTAGCTTGAATGTTGGCTAAGCAAGATAGATTTCCCTAAAAATCCTGAATAGTGGGAGAATTTTGTTTTGTTTCTTGAATGAAGCTAAGGTCGGCAGCTTTGCTTTTAATTCCAGATTTCTTGAATGAAGCTGGGTTGTTCAGATTTGCATGCATGTTATCCGACTTTTGCTGCCTTAATCTAACAATAGGAGTGTGGTATTAAATTTGGTAATGATTGGAATTGCATCTTGAGGTTTATTTCGGTTCAAAGCTTCCTTGGTAATGCATTTGGTTAAGCACAGCATATTGTAGACACCAAATTTTGAATTGATTTATATGCTTCGTTTTAGTGATAAGTCTTGTCTATTGATTTTTGTTTATCTCATGATTTTTGTTTTAAATGGTTTGCATTTTTGTTTTGCCCCTTTAGATGTTATTTTATTTTATTTTTAGTTTTATTTACTTTTTAGTTTTTTAGTTTTTGTTTTTTAAGTTTTAGCGTAGAAAATCATGAAAAAATGAAAAAAAAGGAAAAATCATGAAAAAAGAGGAAAAAGAAAAGGAAAAATAGCATTTTTGTTTTTATTTAACTATTTTAGTCATTTCTACTTAATTTAAATTTTGTTTTTGTTTGGTTCATTTAGGGAAAAAAAAAAAAGGAAAAATGATGAAAATGGAAAATGAAAAAATTGCATTTTGTTGTTTCTAGTTTGTTTATTTTATCCAATGTTAATTAAGTGGGTTTTGTTATTATTATTGTTATTATTATTATCATTTTGGTTTTGTTAAATATCTTTAAAAAAAAAAAAAAAAAAAAAAAAGGAAAAATTGCTCCGCGGCATGCGAGCTGCCGCGACTTGCAAAGGAAAGGTTCGACAGCCCCTTAGCTGCAATATGGAGAGGATGGCTGAGTTGTTTTAGGGTTAGAGGGCCAGTATAAATAGAAAAGAAGAGGGAGCCGCAAGAGAAGGTCGTGGGGGAGAGAAAAAAGAGAGGTTCACAGCTAGGGAAGTTCTTGGGGGAGATAGAAAAACAGCAAGGCTAAACGAAACAGGGGGTTGACGGGCTAAGAGAAAAGATGGAAGAAGGACTGAGAGTGGGCGGCTGAGAGTTTGAGAGCTTCGTGAGAGGAAAAGAGAAAACAACCGAGAGCAAAAGGGAGAGCTTTCGGTGAGCAAGGAGGTTTTTGGGAGAGTAAGAACGGCAAAAAGGAAAACTGAGAGCTGAGAGATTGAGAGTGGGGACAGCGAGAGAAAAACTGAAAGAGAGAGCTGGGGTTAGGGGTGATAGGAAGAAAAAGGGCTTAGAAGATCCAAGAAAACGAGAGAGGGAATCGGGGAGGCAAAGGGGGCGGCTGAGAAGAAAAATCTGGAGCGGCTAAGAGGGAAGAAAGGATACAGCGGAGAGCAAGGAGGAACCGCCAACCCTCACGCCATTTAGCAGCTGCGGACCTTCATCAAGAAAAGCTCGCGTATCGTAAGTGGTTCTTCTTTTCCTTATTTCAGTATCTTGAAGCTTCCAAGCATGAATTTGTACGTGGGGTATTATGTGTATTCTGAATATGTGTGATGGAAAACCTATGACTCCAGAAAGCTGTTAACTTTCATGTTTTTCTTTCCTCCGTAAGCAGCATGCCCATGATCCGTGAGTTGCAAATTCATTCCTAGTGTCTTTTCTTTACGATTTGGGTTTAGGAAGATTAACAAGGGTCTGCCGCAACAGGCCTTGACTTTGTTTTGTTTTGTTGCGGCGGTTTTTAAAAAGACAACCTCTTTGGTCTGCTGAATTTTTTCTGGAGTAGATTAAATTGTCTCTTGGGTGTTTGTTTGTTGTTAGATAGTATCCCATGTGTGTTTAGCTACCATTGTTAAGTAGCAAAGGGTGGAGTATTTTTGGATTGCCACAAGTAGCTAAAAGCTGTTGCAGCCGTGACTTTCCCCCTGCTTGATTAAGTTTTGCTCTGTTGGGTTTTGGATACTATGACAGCAGCCTTGCACTTTCGGGTGGTTGAAGCTTTTGCATTGTTGAAATGTGTGATTTGTTTTGCCATATGATTGGAATACCGTGTACACGTATGCCATGAGGTAGAATCATGTTTTGAAGTAGAGTTTAGTTGCATGTTTAGACAAGGATCAAATGCCTGCTGGAAAATGAATTTCAGATTGCCGAAAGCTTCATAGCTTGCTGAAATTTTGTTGCAGCATGTTACGTTGTTTGGCATGAATATTTCCTTGATTCTGCATCTTTTCCTTTTGCGTTTTACTGGTTTGAATACCAAAGTTGTGCTCAAGAAATCTGGGCTAAAGGAAATGAAATGCAGCAGTAACATTATTGGCAAATGACATGACTGGCCATGGACGCAAGTTCCAGTCTTTCTTCTGTTGCATTTGTATTCCGTTGCTTGAACTGAATTTTCAGTGATAATTTGAAGTCTTGCATTAGATTGTAGTTGTTGAATTGGAAGGTTTTGCATAGGTTGCTTCACATTTCACATCTAGGCACATAACCAGAGGCTGCTGAAATTTCAGACCAATAGGGAAAGCTACGCTTATCCTTACGTTGCTGCTGTTTGTTTTTCTGTTGCAACAGTTTACAAGCTGGGTTTATGCATCCAATTTGCTAGTTAAATCTTGTGTTAAGTGATTAATGAAGAGGTTGCATGTTGGAGCCTAAAATGTTTGAATCATGTTTGAGCATTTGCTGGAAAATGCACTTCAGTTTGCTGAACCAGAAACTCACGGCTTTGTCTTGTTGTTTTCTTCCATATTCGGTTCCAAGCTTTGCTGATTTCGTTAGATTAGAGTTCCAGCATGTTTCTTCTTAGTTTGGTTGCATGAATGTGCTTGATTTGAATAAAGAATTGGCATGAACATGGTTGTAAGGGAAGAGATTTGCTGAAGTTCTAAAATGTTGCAACAATTTATTTATTGGAATTCATTGCAGAAACTTTTTTTCACTTTCGTTCGTATGAAGGCTGCATTAATTTCATGTTTTTTTTATTTGGGTCAACGATTTCTGGTTTGATGAACTTGATTCGTGTGATGGAATGGATGTAATTGTAGCTGGAATTGGCCGCAAGTTTTGTGAAAAGGCAACAAGTTTTTGTAGCTGCAGAAAATTTTGTTTCTTACGTAGTTGCATGCATGATCAAGAAGGGAAAATTGTACTTTGTTCCCTCTAGTCTCTAGCTATGCTCCAAAGGCCCATTTATGTGTTTTGTTCTTGCAATTGGGTCCTAAAACATTTACACTTTAACCCCCCAAGTTCCCCCCTTGCCTTGTTATGGTCCAATTAGTTGAATAATTTAATCACTTTTGTCATTCTAGAATCTTAATTGTTTTTGGTTTGCTTTGACATGATTTTGGGTAAGACGTTTAGTGAGTTTTAGGATGCATTTTGAGGTTCAATAAGTTTTAATAGAATTTTTTAGCTTGGATTTGTGTTCTAATCACATTTTTGCATTTGATTTTTATGGGTCTCATCTTAAGTCATCAATTTTGGTATTTTATTTTACTCTCTTTTAGAAATTTTCATGTCCTTCTAATTAAGTTCCTCTTGCATTAATAGCTTTGTACATGGTTGGTTTGTCTATGTAAATACTTTAGTTGACTCAATTTAGTGTTTAACTTTCATTTTTTATATTTAATTTTTGTTTCATGTGATTATTTGATAATTTAAGTGGTACCTTGACCTTTTTATTATTTTGGAGGGTAAGTTAGTAATTTCACTACGTTGGGGCGTCGCTTCAAGGGAGGTACACTCTATCCCTCATTTGCACTTCATTTGACCCTACGTGCTCCTATGTGTTATGTGAACATGCCTGTCTACTTCGCTTTCCTTACCTCCTTGCATGCATTTACTTACTTTTACTTTTATTTAAGTTTTATGGGGTATGTGTACACCTCTTGGCTTGTAATAGATAGGGCTCGGAGAGCATCTGGTCCATTTCCCCTTCCCTTTTATGCTTTTATGGGGTATGTGTACACCTCTTGGCTTGTAATAGATAGGGCTCGGAGAGCATCTGGTCCATTTCCCCTTCCCCTTTATGCTTTTATGGGGTATGTGTACACCTCTTGGCTTGTAATAGATAGTGCTCGGAGAGCATCTGGTCCACTTCCCCTTCCCCTTTATGCTTTTATGGGGTATGTGTACACCTCTTGGCTTGTAATAGATAGGGCTCGGAGAGCATCTGGTCCATTTCCCCTTCCCCTTGGTTGCTTGTTTTTGTTGCTACATGTTTAATTGCTTTATTAGGTTCTTGCATCTAGTCGAGCATGCTAAATGCTATGTGCTATGTGTTTACAAGTGTTTGGCATGCCTACTCGCTTTCCATAACCATGAATGAATGTGATGGATGAATGTACGTTTCCGCTAGTCCAACGCTAGTCGGAATTCATATAAAGGGCTAGTCCAATGCTAGACCCAATAGGATTTTTCCTTTGTTTTTCATTAATGCATTATTTGCCTGTTCACTACATATCATGCATTTTTCCTTAGTTCTATCATCTGGCATGATCCTCGATTCCCCTTTCCCTTCACTTTAGGACTTGCATCTCATGCTAGTTAGGGTTCATTTGCGTGAATGTCCCCTTCTGATAAGGGAAACGAGCGAGTGTGGCTACTCGATAGCCTTAGCACGCTAGTTTTGCCTTCTAATCAAAGGGAAGATCAAAGTCGAAAAGTTAGGAGTCCACCCCCGTACCCGACTTGTTGCATTCCTCTAGGGTCATACTTTCATTTTTATCACCTTCATACTCTCTTAAACACATTTTTTTTCCACATTTCTCAAACCATACTTTTTTACTACATGTTACCCATCACTTGCTTATTTTCACTTCACAAATGAAATTCCATTTTACCTTATATATCTATTATTCTATTTTCATACACTTGCACACAAAAAACACTTGAACTTTATACAATTTCACACAAGCACCTTGCACTTACATGTCTTGCATCTTTCATACACTTTCACACTTGCACACTCGAATCTCATTTGCATTAATCGACCTCTATGAGGTTTTCCTTTGTTGGCCGCCACAATTCATGTGGTTTGGGACCAAAAGCCTCACAAGAGACATCGTAGAATCTAGGATTGCATTTTTCTTTCCGTTTTGCATTCATCTAGTCATATCCAACGTGCGAACATACATTGGGTAGAAAAATAGGAAAGGTAAGGTTAAGTCGCGCAACTAGCCTTGGCTAGGTCAAAGGGGTGCCTTGGATTCTATCCTTGCCTTCCCCTTTGTCAAACGTGACTCCCGAACCTTTTTCTTTGGCTTACGTGGACTAGGAGTCGTTTTTAAAATGGTTTTACTATTTTAAAACTTTATTTTTAGGTGACTTGGTACACCTTAATCATTACCAAGTGGCGACTCCAATTTCTCATTCAAAACCCTTTTAAAAATTATTTTTTGGGTCGAATCGTCGTTTTTTTCAAGTCCCATATTAGACCCATATCTTTTTCAATCAAAATTCAATCAAAAACATCTTTCTCAAACAATTTATTTTTCAATCGAAAAGTGGGGCGCGACACATATCATATGAAAGAAAGGAAACCAGAATTGCAGAAGGTCTTCTACGTGATTGCATGCTTATGCATGAAATAATTTCTGAAAATTGCACTTTGACCCCCAAGTTCCCTTTAGTTTCACTATGACCCGACCAATGGAATAATTTCCTCAATTTGGTCCTTGACAATTTTAATTCTACAACTTCATTGCTTGTTTGTTTTAAGTAATTACTATGTGTTGTTTCAATTGCATTTAATTCATGACTTTAGGGGCTTTATGACCAAGTGAGCTTGTGTTTGCCTATTTTCTTTAATTCTCCCAAATAAATTGGTTCCTTGACCATTTCTTTTATTTTGGAGGATAAATAAGTGATTTCACTTCATTGGGGCCCAATTTCAAGGGAGGTACACTCTACCCCTTTATTTGCACTTCATTTGACTCTATGTGCTCCTACGTGTTATGTGAACATGCATGTCTACTTCACTTTCCTCGCCTTCCCAATTCCTTGCATTTATTTCGTTTACTTTTGCTTTTTATTTAAGTTATTCTTTATGGGGTATGTGTACACCTCTTGGCTTGTAATAGATAGGGCTTGGCAAGCAATTTGGTCCATTTTCCCTTTCCCCTTTTGTTTTAGTTAGCAAATGTAATAGATTCATTAGTTTGGTTGCATGCCTATGTGCTACGTGTTAATTTGCTTTATTAGGCTCTTGCATCTAATCGAACATGCTAAGTGTTATGTGTTACGTGTTTTTAAGTGATTCGCATGTCTACTCGCTTTTTATAGTCATGAATGAATGTGATGGATGAATGAACGTCACCACACTAGTCCAATGCTAGTTGTGGCCCCTTTTCCGCCACCACACTAGTCCAACGCTAGTTGTGGTTCCTTGTTCCGTTTCCGTTAGTCCAATGCTAGTAGGAATTCATAAAAAGGGCTAGTCCAACGCTAGACCCAATAGGCCGTCCCTTTCGATAGTGCATATTTGCATGTTCACTACATGTCATGCATTTTTAGTTTGTCATTTGGCATGCTCCTCGAGCCCCTTTTTCCCTCATTTTAGGATTTTTGCATCTCATACTAGTTATAGGGTACATTTGCGTGAGAGTCCCCTTAAATATGGGATATAGACGAGTGTGGCTTTTTCTAAGCCTTAGCACGCTTGTATTCCCTCTATCAAAGGGAAAATTGAGTCACGATTTAGGTCTCCCTGTGCCCAAAATGAATGCATTCCCTAGGATCATGCACTTTAAATCCATCCTATCATTTATATCATCATTACACTTTCATTTTTACTCCCATTTGCACACGTGCACCTTTATATCCCTTCACTCGCACACGAGCACTTTTTCATTTGCACCCCAACACTTTCACATTCTTCTAATTGCATATATGCATTTTGCCCACTGGCACTTGGAGTATATTTTCACATTCAAGGACATTTTCTTTGCACACTTCCGCTCACACTATTGTTTTTATTACTTTTTCACACAAACTCACACTTTCACATGGCATGCATTCCACTCATTTTTACGTCATTTAGGATTACGTGTGACCTCTCCAAAGGATCATTATTGGGCTTCACAATTAATGTGATTGGCACCACTCAACCTTTGAAGAGAAATTTCCCCTATGTCCCCCTAGGTCTAGGTTTTTGCATTCATATAGACATATCCAACACGCGATACATACCTTGGGTAGAAAAATTAGGAAAAATTGGTTTAAGTCACGCAACTAGACTTGGCTAGGTCGAAGGGGTGCCTTGGATTTTTATCCTTGCCTTCCCCTTCGTCAAATGTGACTCCCGAACCTTTTTCGTTGGTTTACGTGGACTAGAAGTCGTTCAAAAGGGGTTTCTTTCTATCTTTCCTTTAGAAAATTTCTTTTTTGGGTGACTTGGTACACCCTAACTCTATACCAAGTGGCGACTCCATTTTTCTTAAGAAACCCTTTTGAACTTTGTTTGGCCAAAATCGTCGCATTCTTAAGTCCCATGGCCTTTTACTTCTCATTTCGCACACGTTCACATTCCACTATACACACACTACACACACCACACCTACACTCCATATTCAAAAAGTGGGGCGTGACACTAACCATCAACAGAGTGATCAAAAGAAACTCAACTAAGCTACCAAAGTTGCAGCAAAATGAACGACAAGAAAACAGCAAGAAAATGGCAAGAAAACGGCAAGAAAACAGCAACATGAGCCGGCAAAACTCAACAAAGCTACCAAACAAGGGAGAAACGGCAAGAAAACAGCAACCATGAGCATCTAGTTTCAACCCAATCAGATGCAAGGTTGATGCAAATTGGTTTAGCAGAGACCCAGCAAATGAACCGAAGGACCAGATTTCAGCTTAGCGGATTTGGTTCCATTTGAGATTAAAACGATGAGAAAAAAGGTTGAATATTACCTGTTTCACTTCCTCTGGACTTGAATCCTCAGCAGGAACCCGCAAGGAAGTGATCGTACTCCCCAGAAATCAAAAGAAACCAACTGCAGACTTTGATGACGAAACGCGAGCCTGGGATTTCAGCCTCGAATTTGAAGGCTTTAATGGCGTTTTTACCACAGATTTCCTGAAGGAGACTTGCTCTTCTACAACCAGAAAAAGTACAGAAACAAAAGGAATCCCCAAACCAGCTTGAAACTAACAAGAAATTCACTCCCAAAGTGGCCGGATAATCAGCCTGTTTTGCAGGTTTTTCTGGAAAAAAAAAATCTCTCTCCTTCTCTCTTTGTTCTTACTTGTTCCCGCTGGTTTCCTACTTTCGCTCAGCCCTTCTAGAGCCTCTCTCTCTCTCACACTATCTCACCTTCAGCCATCACCTTTGCCCAGCTTTTCTTTCCTTGTCCCTCAGATTTTTTTTAGTCGTCAGACCATCTCCTCCCTAAGAAACCCCGTAGCCTTCTTGTTTCTTTCCTTCCCTCAGCTGCCAACAGATTTCCCCCAACAAATTCTCTCCTCCTGATTCCGCAGCCACTACTTAGATTTTTGCCTAGAGTTTTTTAGCTGTCCACCTCTCTTTCAGCCTCTACTATTGCTCTCAGTTTCTTTTCTTTATCCGTTCCTTCCTCTCAACCGTTCACCATATCTTTCGGCAATCCCTCCCCAGAATTTTTCTTTTTCCGTCCACCCTTACCAGCCCCCTCCTTAGCCTCTTTCCTCTATTTCCTCCCTTCGGCTCCCTCTTTTTCCTTACCTTCCCTCTATCCTTCAGCCGCCCATTCCTTATTTTCCTTTTTCTTTTTTTTTTTCAAAAACAAATCCTATCCTACAAGTGTCTAGACACCTCACCATCTAGGTGAGGTGTTGTCAAATACAAAAAGGGACACTTGTCCCTATGCATGATCCCTACTTGTGTAGCATGTACACTTCCACCTATTTTCCTTAGAGCAAATTATCCCAGTGGCCATTAAACTTTTGCCATCGTCGAGTTTTGGTCACTCAACTATTAAAAGTATAGTTTTGACCACCAAACTGTATAAAAGGTAGGCGCGAGGCCATTCTATTACATTTAGTCGTTAACTTCATTGATCTGTCCGTTTGCACAATTTCCAATACAAAAGGTAGGGTTAATTTAGGAAGTTAAAAATAGATCTTCTTGTTCTTCTTGTATAAAGCTAATAAAGATTACTTACCCGAGAGAAACTACAACAGAATGAAATGGAAGAAGCCCAACTTGGATTAGAGGAAGTAGGACCAAGATCAACGCCACCAAGAGCCGGGCCAGCAAGATCCATGCCGCCTACATCGATGGCACCCATTTTGCCTACTTGTGTTTGTGGGATGAAGACAGTAATGATAACTTCATGGACTGAATAAAATCCGAGAAGAAGATTTGCCAAATGCGCATTGGGGGAGGTTTGTAACATCTTTTTAGATACTTAATTTATTATTGTGTAAGAAATATAATGAATTTTTTTTTTTTGAAGGATGGCTGTGGATATTGGGGTTGGATAGATGATGAAATGTGCTCTCGATCTACAATGATTATACTGGGTCTACTCAGAAAGATCAATGGAATAGAGGAAAAAATGGTTGAATTTGAAAAGGCTGCAAGAAAGTGTGAAGCAAAAGCTATGAAATTGGAGGGTAAAATGAAGCCACTTGAAACTGAAATTGCCAAGTACAAATCAGCCAATAAGCGACTCATTCGATGTGCAGTGTTGCCTTGGCTAATAGTTGTCTTAGCAATGTTTGTTAGGAGAATAGATAATTCTGGTGGCATGCTACAAATTTGTGGCATCGTTGAAAATCACTGAAGAATAACTACTCAGTTTGTTGTAATGGTAGCATATTGAAAGGGAAAGGGCAAATGGCTTTATAAAGCCCCTTTTGTACCTCCCTCTGTATAAACATTTTGATGTATAAAAGTTGAATTGTTCACATGAATAAATAGTTATTATTTGGTGTCAAAAAAGGTTTGAAACAACACATTTCAGTTCTACTAATTTCATCAATCAATGACAGAGATATAAGAACTAAACAGAAGTGCTGCATTAACATAGAACAATCTGCGTAGATTGGACAAAATAAATTATTTGTACATATGGACCATGTTCGTAATAGGTCAGCATATCAAATCCAAAACAAACTTCATACAAAAAGGCAAAATGTAGTTGAATTATGTCCCAATCTAGCTATAGCTTTACTTCCTCTTCAATTTCCAGATGTTGATTCTCTTTTGACTCTTGGTTGTCCTCCGGTAGTTGTTGTTGAAGTTCCTCCTCTTCTAGTACCAGCTTTACTCCATCTTCCGCTCCAATTTTCAATAGTGAAAGGAGGTTCTTTACCTAAATATGCATAATTGGCATTGATCTGCCCCTTTTCTGAATCTGTTAACTTTCGTTTTCCTGCCTTCTTTTGTTGATGAGCCCTTTGGTTCTGAGACTGTTGTTGGTTTTGTACAACTTCTTCCTGCTGTCGATGCTGTGCACGTTCACTTTCCTCAACAGTAGATTGTAATTGCTATTGTTGTTAGTTCTACTGATACTCTTGATCCTGCTGCTGTTGATTCTGCTGCTGTTGCTGATCCTGCTGCTGCTGCTACTGCTGATGTTGATCCTGTTGCTGGTGTTGCTGATTTTGCTGATTTTGCTGCTGCTGATATTGATCCTGCTGGTGGTGTTGTTGGTGCTACTGTTGGGTCTGATGCTGCCTCTGGTGCTGCTGTTGGGCTTGATGATGCTGCATCTGATACTGGTGTTGGGTCTGATGATGCTGCCTTTAGTGCTGCTGTTGGGTCTGAGGATGCTGTCTCTGGTGCTGGTGTTGGGTCTGTTCATGCTGACTCTGGTGCTGGTGTTGGTTCTGTTGTTGCTGCTGCATGTTCTTAGAACCACGTTGCTGCTGTTGGTTCTGCTGCTGCTCCTCGCTATCCTGATTCTGCTGTTGTTGATTGTCTTGTTGCTGCACCTTGCAACCAGCTGCATTATGGCCGGCAACACCACATTTTCTGCAATGGATGACTATTCTTCTCCGCAACCTGTTTCCAGTCTTTTGAGTTTCAGTAGGATCTCTTCTCCTGGCCTTCTTAGGTCTGCCAGGTTGCACTATCCTTTCTGGTGGATCAAGATCCACCCCATCAGTTCAGGCCACATTACTTGTCCATTGATAGGATACAAAATATTTTTGTAAATTTTTAGAAACAGATCTCTGTTGTAGCAGTCATACACCTCTTTATAGGGGTCGCCATTATTTCTGTGAATTGCTGCAATAGCATGACAGCAAGGAATACCTGATAGATCCCACAGTTTGCATGTGCAGGATTTTTTCTTTAAATAAACAGCAAACTGGGCCCCCCTTGGTCCCCTAACCTGGTATCCATCCACAGCATTCCAAATGGTCCTCCATTGTCTTGATTCTATCACCCTATCATCAATTATTTTTTTAATTAGTGGGCCAATGGACAATTCAAACTTCTCCATTGCAGTTGTCCTTCTCTGTATCCTCTCCATCAGAAATATCCTAATGGACTCTAACATTGTGATAATTGACTGCTGCCTAGCTTCAAGTATATGACCATTAAAACTTTCACACAAATTATTAACCAACATATCGCATCGAGTATGTTCTGAAAAAAAAGTCTTACACCAATGACTGGGATGTGGTGCTTTCTTCACCCATTCATATGCTTCCTTGTCAAAATTTTCCAGATCTGCTGCTGCTTTCTTGAATAGTCCCTCAGTAGTACTTGCTGCAATGTTCCACAGTTTTGTCTTCAGGGCAAGTCCACGATGTTTCTTCTTGAAGTTGTTATACAGGTGCTGCACACAGTATCTGTGCTCACTGTTTGGTAGTACCTCAGATAATGCTCGGTCAAGACCCTATAAATTATTACAAACAAAAGGCATTAGTAAATTGAAACAGATTTGTGTACTGTGCATATACAAAGGGAAGGAGTTAATACCTTCTGCTGGTCAGAAACAAAGGTGTAGCTGTACCCATTTTCAATCTGCAAGTCATTCTTCAGCAGCTCAAAAAACCATTTCCACTGTTCAGTTGCTTCCCTCTCAACCACTGCCCAAGCAATGGGCCACCATCCATTGTTGGGATCTACTCCAATAGCAGTCAACAGCTGTCCCCGATATTCAGCCTTTATGTGGCATCCATCAACCCCAATAATGGGCCTACAACCGTCAAGAAAGCCTTGTTTTAATGGTCCCAAACAGCAATAAAGTCTCATGAATTTTGGGTTGCATCCAGGTTGTCTGAAGGGAGTAAACATAACTTCCATTGTGGTATTTGGGTGTGTCCTCTTAATTTCTGCACAATATCTCCATATGTCCTTATATTGCTGCTCTGCATTCCCTTGAATCTCCTTTTTAGCAATTGCCCTTGCATTGTATGCCACCCATTTTGAAATTTCAGCTTTGAAGTCCTCATCAACTATTTGTCTTAATAATCTTGGAGGCATTTCAACATTACATCTAAATCTCTCCATGTACTTGTTTGCAAGCCACTTAGCAGAAATATTCTTGTTCTTCCATACATGACTGCAGTTTGTGTGCTCATTATTCATGCTCTTGACAACCAAATCAGCTATTCCAAGTTCCTTCTCAACTGAAGCATAAACAAACCATTGGCAAGGAGGTTTGCATTTTGCTCTAAACCTTTTTTTTTCATTTGTGTATGGCTTTACTGGTTTTCCTTTCATGATGGAATATGTTCTAACAGCTAATCTTAGCTGTTCAGCTGACTCAAACTTCATTCCTATGTGAAACTCAAAATTAGGGTCTTTTAGATCTCTCTCCGGATTGAAATCAACATACCTATTCCTCCAGTCATCATCATTCTCTTCATCTGAGGAGCCAGCATCACTATGCAACTCAGTCACCACTGTGTCTTTATCTAATGCATGGACATCATCTAAATGAGGAGCTGCCTCTTCTCCTGATGCTCTATTGTTGTTTCTTCTCCTTCTAACTTGCTTCTTCCTCCGCGACTGTTGGTTTCCAGTTCCCACATCCGTGGGTTGTTCTTCATTTGTCTCAGGCTGCTGATGTTCAAATTCAGTTTCAAGTCCTGATTGTTGTGACCATGGATCCATCCCAACTGTTTGTTGTTGTCTGCCTAGCTCATCTACAACTGATTCTTGCTGTTGTGCAGCATTATTACAATCATCATTAGAATTGGGATGCTGTGAAGATCTAGGTTGCTCTGTATTTGAAGAATCCACACCAGATTTTAGCCCCTCAACAATCAATTCTTCTAACATTTCTTCATCCCTACAGAAATCCCTATCAGCACTAAAGCGATCACAGTCTCCATCCGAATCAGTATCAGTCTCCACTTGGCCATCTATATTTCCTCTATCATTTGCATCCCCATCATCCCCATTATTCAAGGCATTCTCTTTAGAAGAGTTCCCAACATCTATCTTGCCAATTGATCTTGTAAATGGCACTAGTTCAAATCCAGGTTCCCTAATAACATTTCCATTTTCGTCAAGTTCCTCGATGGTGACTGCGGCTTTTTTACTCAGCTTGTAGATCAGAAGGAAGGGACTTTGTGGCCATCATCTTGATTTCATTCTTTGACTGGTGGTCACAGTACACCTCCATGATTTTATGCTTATAAGCCCAATTGCAAAAACTGATAATGGCTTTATCAGTAGATAATTCCTTCAACCCATTTCGAAAATCTTTTCCAGGCTCAACATAGTAATACACCATACATCCATAATGCCCTAATTTATCCACCATGTAGTTTATTTCATGCACAGACATTGTTTCCGCATCACATAAATCAACATAATCTACATGCCCATCAATGTATCTGTAATTTTGCCAATTGAATTTACCCCCATGATACATTCGTATGGTGAACAGAGAAGAACCTGGCACTGCATGACATGCGATTAGTTAAAAAAATTAAAATTTTAGTCAAAACTAGTAAACCCAAATTCAATGAATGAATTATTTATTAACCCCTTTTTCCAGCATTAAGAATACTTTAATCAGTGTACTATGAAATCTCTATGCTTTATTGCAAAAAGCCAAAACAACGATAAAATGTAGCCCATACATACATGAAACACACAATCTATTCTGGGATGTGGATAACTAAACAAACTTAGGGATTTTAAAACTTTACCGTATGCATCAGATGGATCAAAATGCTGGCCCCTTGGTCTAATCACCCACTTGGGCCACTCCATCGTTCCACGAAATGAAGATCTTGTTTGTCAACCCGTTCTGCTGTCGCTCAATCCCCAAAAATTCTTCGTTGTTGCGTTTTTCTTTAATTGTCAATTGTTTGATGTTTGGGTTTAGGCAAGGAAGAAGAAGAACAGATGCATGGGAGAGGAAGAAGAGGTGCAAGTGATATTTTCGACTTCCTAAATTGACCCTACCTTTTGTATTGGAAATCGCACAGACAGACACATCGACGAAGTTAACGACTAAATCTAACAGAATGGCCTCACGTCTACCTTTTATACAGTTTGGTGGTCAAAACTAGACTTTTAATAGTTGAGTAACCAAAACTCGACGATGGCAAAAGTTTAGTGGCCACTGGGATAATTTGCTCTTTTCCTTATTATATATTTTTTTTGTTTTTGTGTTTTGTTCTTTTTTTTTTTGTGTTTTGTTGTTTTTTTTTAAACAAACAAAATTAAATAAATAAGAACGAATGCTAATAATAAAGCAAGAAATTGAATTAAAAAACTAAAAAATTAAAATAAAGTTAAAAATGGAACTGAGAAAAATTTGGTGTCTACATTATGCCTTCATGTTCACAAAAATTATCTAAAACTAAACATTCACTCCCTCTAGGAGATCTAATTCTTTTTATTTTTTTATTAAGTTGATTTTCTACTTCACACTTATAAGATAAAATGGCATTACGAGTATCATCTTTATTTTTAAGTAAGTACAGTTTGGTATATCTAGAATAATCATATATAAAAGTAACATAATATCTTTTACCTCCTCTAATAAATCACCTAAGTCTGTATGAATTGAATTTAATGATTCAGTTTCTTTTTGGATAAATATACAACTTTTCTTTGTTATTTTAGTTTCTGCACATATTTTACATTTATCCATGTTATTACTTATACCAGACATTAGGCCACATACTTGCATTTTCTTGATATAACTAATATTAACATGTCCTAATCTAGCATGCCATAAAGAAATTGAATCAGCGAGATAAGCAGAAGAAGAGATATTTTCATTGATCACATAAGAAATTTTAAGTACAAAAAGTACTTAGTTACAATAACCTTCGCCCACAAACACATTATTTTTTGTCATTACAATTTTGTCAAATTTGAATGATACTTTCACTCTAGCTTTTCCTAGCAAAGCCACAGAAACTAGATTTTCCCGAATGTTCAGCACATGTAGCACATCATTAAGGGCCAAAGTTTTCCTGAAGTGAGTTTCAAGATCACTTTGCCCTTACCTAGAATTTTAGTAGTTCATGAGTCTCCAAGGTAGATCACTTCTTCATCATCCCCTATAGGAGGTAAATGCTTATCGATTTGCACATATGTGACGAGTAGCCCCAGAGTCTACCACCCATTCTTTCACATAGGCCACAATGTTTACTTGAGAGATGACTGCAACAATTATTTCATCTCCTTCGGTTAAATTAACCTTAGAAGGATTAGCATTTGCTTTGTCACCTCTATCTCTGTATCTACACTAGGCAGCATGATGTTTTGGTTTTCCACAAACGTAACAATTGCTTTACTTTTTCTTAAAGTTGGGATTCTTGGGCTTGTGACTTTGGGACTTGTTAGTGATCCTTTTATTTTTGCTTTGTACCATGTTGGTTTTGAAAGCCATCTCCTTGGCTTTGACAACTCTTAACTCCTTCCTATTAGAATTTTCAATGAAGATGCGTTTCACAAGTTCCTCAACAGTGTAATTTTTTCACTTGTGTTTCAAGTTATTTTTGTAGTCAGCTTATGATTCTGGCAATTTTTCAATTAGCATGCCTACAGGAAATTTCTTAAGCAGACTAATGTCTTCATTTTTCAAATCTTCGAGTAGTATTTGGTACCCTGTGATTTGAGTCTACATTTCCTTGTCGTTGGTCATTTGTCTCTGATAGTACTTTCCTAAGACAAATTTTTGCTTGGTTGCATTTTTAGCAGTAAACTTTCTTATCAAAGCTTCCCAGATGGTTTTAACTTCCTTGCAATTGGAGTATACATCAAATAATTTATTAGAAAATATTTGTAAAATAGTATGTCAACATACCTTGTTGGCATATTGATACGAGCGCGGAAGCAACTTAGGATCTAGAGGAACACGTTGCGGAATTGACGAAGTTGAACCCAAACTTGGACCACTCAAGAGTAAATTCAACAGTAAAGAACGCCACAATCAAATGTGTGAGCTTGATTGATAAGTCAAGGAATAACCTAGGATCAACTCTAGGATGCTCAAACTAGCTTTCACAAGCTAAAGGAATTTGCCTCAATGAAAGACGAAATTCTGAAATTGTATTAATAATATTGCCAAAAACTGAATGTAAAACATCACTTAAGCTATTTATAGCCTTGATTAAACCCTAATAAAGCTTGGAAAATACAAAGGAAATTCGGCTAGCCCATTTTCTTTATTTGGCCGAAAAATAGCCCGTACAGCTCAGCAAGGGTACTTAACTGCGGCCCAATCCGCCGTTTGGAGCTTGAACACTTGCATCTTCAACTGTAAGCAACACTGTAGTAGTCTTGGAAGGATCTTCCAACTCAATCCCTTCAATGGGCAGTTTCTCTTGGGCTTGGACGACATGAACCAAGGCTTGAAGCGACTCCTTGAACCTCTTAGCTCGTGCTCGTATTACTGGGCCTTGGAGCACCTTCACAGGGTCCACTTGAGCACCTTGGATCTCATGCCCAACCGCATCATTTTGGCATATTGTCATGACTCTTATAACTTAGCATCAGCAGTTGCAGCAAGTTGAGCATCAATCAATGCATAGGCAACTCCATGGATGTCGAGAAGTGAGTATATACGTTCTTGCAACCTTTTGAAATTTTTATTAACAAAAACTTCAATTTTGGAGACGTCTAGAAAAGGTTTAGCTAATGGCAGCATGACTGCAACATATGCCGATGATGGATGCGATATACTGATGATGGATGCAATGTGCTAACATTGTCGAAGGCCATAATTTCTTAGATTGTTGATAAAAAAGCCGAACAATGCTAACAATATTGAAGACGTAATTTGATCAAGTTTAAGTCATGCTAAATAGCATTGTTTTTAGAAACTATTTTAGGGACACTGAAATGTTTCCCAAAAATTAAACAAGCCTTCTTTTTGTTGATAGCAAGAAGGATTAGAAACAGCAAAGTTTAATCTAACAGTAGAGGAAGTGGATAGAATTGAGAGCTAAGAGGAGAAGGAGGAATTTAGAAAGTTCAGTGGTGTATTCTATCCTGTGAAGGATAAAAGCTATTTATAAACCTCAAGAACTAATGTTAAGAAATGGATAAAATTTTATTTTCAAGAAAGAGCCGTTGAAGGAGAGGGAGGAATTTACAAATTCAGTGGTATATCCTGTCTTGTGAAGAATAAAAGCTATTTATAGACCTCAGGAACTAATGTTAAGAAATGGATAAAATTTTATTTTCAAGAAAGAGCCGTTGAAGGCCTGATAATTCTTGCTAGTTATTGCTAATATATAGGAACATGGGAATAAAACTTATTTGTTGGTCTTGCAGATAAAAACATTATCTTTGGAAAGTTGAGTTTTAAGTGACAAAACAATGGATAATTTCCTAACATTTAGGAGGTCAACAACCAAGAAGATATTGAGGAAATCTTGGAACATTTCTATCTTTAAGAAAAATCAATCTGTTGCTAATCTTTAGCAATAGCAATCAAAGGTTTTATGTTTGTCATGGATAATAGGATAAAAGTCACATTTCTTTAAGTAAAATCTTTTGCTTTAAAAGAGTCCAACTTAATCCACAAGACAGAGAATCTTTTGAAATACCTATTATATTACAACACTAAGTTCCTCCATAGGATAAAATCTGGATTTTTTACGTCCTTCTTGTCGTTGACAGTTTTAACATCCAAGGTGAAATAGTTATAGTTTGACATAGCGTCGGCCATTCTCCATTAATTAATCCATAAAAGTTTTGACTCTCAATGAGTGCAACCATTTTGGTCCTCCAACTTCGGTAGTATTCTTTTGTTAATTATAATGACACAAAGTTACTAACGTTGACGGTGGATGGATATGGACATTTGACGGCAGCAGCCATTGCCTGTCCTTGATACCAAAAGGACAACTAGAATTTTAGGTTCTCTCGATTTTAAATTCTAGAATGAGAGATTAACGGGTGTGTGTGTCTAGATACACTAATCTAGAATCTTCAATCACTTAATTTGAGAAAGAGTCCATCTAACAGGCGCTTGTCTAACAGGTTCTTATTAGATATTTAGGATAATGGATAAGATGTACTTCAAATGTTAAATTTTTAAGAAGTAAAAATTAATTAAAGTATATAAATGTAAGAGAAAATAATAATTATTAGTATGCATATGAATATAATAGGTTAAATAGAATTTAAATATATTAACAAGTATCCATGAGCACCCGTTGGAAAACCATTTGAAAAATTCTCAGGCTTAAGATTACAGCATTTACTAGAAAACTCCTATGATTAACTCACTTTACTGCTCCGACCAATGTGAGACGCTGCTAATGGTTTTCCCTGTAGTAACAGGGTATTTGTTTTGTCCCTTGCTATCACAAATGTGGTAGGATATTTTAATTCCCTTACATTAATAGAATTTCCCCAACGTAGCCTTAGGGAATCCTGGGAAAAAGTATGGGGTTTTATAAGACATCAAAGACATCAAAGGTTTTGTCCCTTGAAGTTCCAATCAATCATTGCCTAGTTTATTGACTTTTACTCCAAGGCTTGCCATCTATCAACCATGCATGAAGCAAACTTTCTCCAAATACCCTTGGTAGAGTATACAGGTTCAAATACCAAACAAAGCTAATTCGACCAGGACATGCATGGACTGGAGGTTGATGGCTGTAATCAAACGCCTATTAGAAAATGGATCCGTTGTTTTAGGTGAAAAAATTGCAATTGAACATTAAGAAGGCTAAAATATTCCACACTTTAAGGGCAAGCAAAAATTAGCCAAAAATTAACCTAGTATGACGTCATTGTAGAACACAATCAACAAAGCAATATAAGTATACAATTACATCCAGCAAGAAAAATTCACAATTTTAGAGAAAAAAAATATTGAAAGGCAAAGTTAGCAACAATTCCACTCCAGATTTGAGTAAGACTTCCTTCCACATGTTCTTCCTTTGTCATGCCTATCCATAGATTTCCAAAAGCGTGGAGTTGGCTTTCTTAGCCAACCCAGAAAAGTATGCTGTTAATCAAACTTTTTCAGTGGACGATACTGTTTAATAGTACCATCTATTTGTCTTTGAATCCTGTCCCTGGTTGCATTCCAATCTTAGTTACCTACAAGTCAGTAAAGCATCCAAGCAACAATTCATCATCCCGGGGTATTAACACAGGCTGGTTTTGGCATGCATATGAAGCTGATGGATCAATCACTTGTTGAACAAGTAGCTTATCGAAAACTTTCCAATCATTGTACTGCTGGCAGTATATCTTGCTCGTCACATCTTCGCCATCTTCATTGACTAAACTACCGCTTTCAAAAACCTGATCTTTTGTTGCCAAACTTGTTGAAATAGAAGGGCTGTCAAGTTGTGGAATTTCAATGAGTTGATTGTCAAAACGGGCCGCATGGTTGGATAGTAGTTCATGATGATCTGCCCGCAAGGGAACTTGCTGAAAATCAAACCCATGGATTGAAATCGGATTGACAGCATGCATTGAAGTAATTGATTTGTCAGGAAATGATGGAGGCTGGTATTTTCCATTTTCTCTCATGTAGTAGGCATTACTCCAGGCTTCAAAACCTTGCTTGTGACTTGGACAAGGCTTCTTGAATGCTCTGCAAACAACCCATCCTTCTTCCTGCAATATCAACATCCTAGTTAGATTTTAGTCCAAACAACATCCTTCTAACGAGTTTTAGTGTCACTAATTTGTAGGTTCTAATTGTAATCCAGCTTTTATTTGGTTTTAAGTGGGGGCCAAAAGTGATGATGAGGTTTAGAAAGCGAATCGTTTGGAAAAATTTCTGGTATTGTTTTAAAAACATTATATCTGATCTCATTAACATTGAATCACAGAAGATATTACAGTAATTAATAGAAAAAACCAAAAAACTTTGAGTTCAAATGAAGGATCCACTCGAATATTTCAACTTCTACTAGAAAAATGAATGACATTTAATGTTTTGACTATAATGAGTATATTCCACCAGAGCTATATGTGACTTCACCATAGTTTTTATAAACATATGAAAGAGCAAAAGGTAATTTAGTGCACATCGAGCAAGACTTTTTACTTGGTTGGAAATCCTGTTAAACCGTAGCTTTCATGAGAACAAATAGAAACATTTTGAAACGTTTAAAACACATGCAAAAAGATGAGATATGTGCAGGTTCATTGTATCAAAGGGACACAAAGATGGGAAATGAATCATCCAATGTTGTCGTACTGTACCGTAAATAGACATGCAGTTTCACATATGTGACACTTTTCTGTGCGTGTTCGCATGCATAAAAGAACATTATGGCCTCTCTTGACCAAAGTTACAATTCAATCAAAAAATCCAACTTTTCAAAAGCTTAAATCCTTTGCTCCCTTTTTCAAGTATGGACTTGCATAATAATTAATTTGCATTCAAGAAAGCAGCCGCAGTTTTTTCTTCCTTTTACTTCTAGCGTGAAACTTTAGTATTTTGCAGGAATAATTTGGATTTTGATAAAGTCGATTCAAAAACTTGCCTGAGAAGGTCCTTGCTCAGATGTTTGAAGCCGATACTCATGCATGATCCTGTCAGTCTTCCTCATTCCTACAATTTTTTCCTTTGAGATCACAGCTTTATCTCTTCCAGTTGCTTTCCAGAATCCAGCAGCAGTGGCTCTGTTGGTTCGGGTTCCTGTTGGATATTTCCTGCTTGTGACTGAAGAAGAACCATTCATTTTGCTCTTCATATCCTAATTTGCACCGATCTGTAAATCAGAAAATACAACTACATTAAACAAAACAAACCATGCAAAAAAAGATTTATGCAAAATTTGCTCTAGTTGGATGTTTGCCATAATAATCTCAATATGTTAAACCATCTGTTCCTTTTTTTTTTAATAAAAAATTTACAAAGTCGGATGTATTTCGAAATCTGTACCTGATTTTCATGTATATGGTACAAGCTTTGTTACTAAAACAAATAAAAACCTGAAAAGTAAAATCACTTTTTTTTGGGAGAAAACTATCACATTGTCATGACTCTTAAACTCTAAGATATATAGATTTATTGTTAGGGAGTAGAAAATGCAGCTGTATTTCTTATTTGAGTGCAATACGATTTGTGTAATTGTTAAAAAATGTGATGTCTAAAGTCATCAAATACCTTGTATATCCCATGGTTCCATCCTGTAGAGATCAATGTCAACAATAACATCAAGATCGATCTTCAATGAATTAACCTTCCGATTGAGGTAGTATCCAACAAGCTCTTCCTCTGTAGGGTGAAATCGAAATCCAGGAGGCACACATGATTCCATCTCCATTGATTAACTTATCCTAGAAAACAAAGTCAACCAATAAGTTCTCACTAGAGCAGCTATGAACCACCATAGGAATTGAAGTATGATTTGATTTTGGAAGGGCAATATTCGAAAAAAAAGAAGAAGAAGAAGAAGGGACTTACAAAACAAAAGCAATTCTGATTATACTTTCCTAAGTAATGAGCTCTTTGAAGATATTTTTTCCTTTTGATTATTTTAACATCAAGAAAGCAACTTTGGGAGCTGAAAAGCTCACTGAGTGTGTTTTACACTTGCACAAAACCATGTTTTCTAAATTTGCCATGATTCATATCCAGCCGTGAGCACAAGGCCATGATGATGATGATCTCATTTTAGGGAGGGACCCAAGAAATGTGTACTTCATGTGTGCCAATGGTATACATTAGAGAAATGGCAGACCAGCAGTGGATCCCACCAAGAAACACAGATATTTTCATGCTAAACCTAGCCCAATCACCTTTCTTGCACGTAGTTAGGCAAGTTTATTGAACACAAAAGTGGCCGGCCGCAAAAACGGACTTTGTAGGCAACAAGCATGTTCATTTCTTTGAGTGCATTCCACTCAAGCTCATGGCTTGGACTGCAGAAAACGTTCTCACACCCACCATGCTACACAAAAAATGTGCAGAAACGATTGTTCATGGACCAACCCTTGAATCTATGATGCTACTTAGAAAGATCAAAATATTTCCTCATTTTCTTCTTCTTCTTTTTTTTTTTCTCTTTTGCGTGGCATCTTCCACCTCATGTTTCGAATATGCTAGAAACCAAAATGGCAAATGATCGAGGAACTGAGGTGAAGTTTAGTGTTGGAAGAAAGAACCTTTCAGTATAGTATTAATTTACATCCAATCCACGACATGCATGGATGGATTCATCATATTTGAGCAAACATTAACTCAAGTACCATTTGCCCACATGTTCATCTTAGAAGAGAGACACTAGTGGCTTATAGACTACTCGCAAAAAGAACCATATTCCGATTCTTTATTGTTTTTCATGCGAAGGACAAGAACAAGCAGATCAAGAAAGCATAACTAATGGCAAGCATTTTATTCACATTGTAAACACTAACCAGAAAGTTGAACCTTGTCTTCTTCTTCTTCTTGGAAGTTGAGAGAAGGGAGGGGGGGAAGAGAGAGGGAGAGTTCTTGGGATTGGGGTATTTGATGAAGATATTGGTCAGGAGAAAGAGAGAACAGCTTAAAAATGAGAAAAGTGCATCCGATCAGCCTCAAGTGTTGGTTGAACGTTGTTGTTGGCAAAGCTTGTTGGTATATAAATACAATATCATATGATAAGAAGGGGTGAAACACTATTCACTAATAGTGAAGAAAACAAATTGAAATGTGACAAACCTGCGAGGATTTGATAGAATATAGTACAAAACCATCTCTATCCACACACTACAACAAAAATGGCCTTTTCTGACATGTCTATAAGGACACTTGTCAGTTTGTGTCGTTATACCAAATGTATCATGACACTTATTAACCAACTCAATAATATGTACTATAATTTTTTTATTTTATCATGATATAAAATAATAATGTGCCTTTAGACTACCTATCATGACACTTGGGAAAATGTGAGAAAAAAAAAGACAGAAAATGACATCGTTTTAATTTGGCTCCAGACACTTGGTAAAGTACTCTGAAGTTTCATTTTGCCGGCAAAAGGACTTGGTGAAAGTTTTCTTCTTCTCATCTCTCTCACCTCTCCGCATACAATCTATCTCAGCCAATCCAGAATGTTGGTCAAGCTATCTCTGCAAACAACCATCTTCATCTTTTCTAACCTCAACTTTAAATCCTTCGGCTAAGACATCTGGAAGGGCAGGCAGGGAGTAAAATTAGAAGATCGGAGCTGTACATTGGGAAAGCTGGAAGATACTTCAGGCGCGCAAATGTTGTTCCAAAATCGAAGTGGTAAACACAATGAAGCTCTTATGTTTGATTTCGTTGTCAAGAAATTACCTGCAACTTGGAAATTAAGGTAATCAGAATTAAAAGGAGGAAATTGTATTGTCCTGCAACTTGGAAATTTTTTTCTGAGAAGTAAAGATTCTTGGCCTAAGCTGTCGCTAGTTGAGTTATATTGTCCTCATTTAAGATTATTGAAAGATTTAAATATGATATCTATCTAATTGTAGCATTAATAGCAACTCAGTGTTGGATGCTTTTTCTTTTGCTGCAATGGAGATGAAAACTTGAGGAAATTTGTTCAATTGGATTGCGTATTTTTTGAGGAGATCGATCTTTATGTCCATGTTACATTTTTTCTATTGTCATGCCATAATTGTACATAGGCTAGCTAATAAAGTGTCCATGGGTGATTAGTATGTTGCCCAAAACCTGTTCGTTAAAATGTCAATTCCCCCCTGTTTTTCATTTTTTTCTATGAAACCTAGCTGTAATTGAAGTTTGTTTAGGCAGCTAGTTCTGTTTGGGGATGGGGACGGTTAAGCAAAACTGTGAATAGAGAGCTTCAACCAAATTGCATTGCTTATCGTAATCATGAACACTCAGCAACAAGTTCGATATAAATAAATGAAACAAGGACCATGGTCTATATATGCCTAGCAGGAAATTATTCTGGTGACAGAATTGGGAAACCGTGACTATGTAACCCCAAAGACAATTAAGATGCAGATAATGGACCGCCAATGTGAGGCACAAAATTTGCATAACAAAGGTAACCTTTGCTGCCTTTTGGCTTTTGCCATAAAGGTGGTCCTCCGGCTAAGTGCATATTTCACCCAATGGTATCACTTATATCTCTATTGCTTTTTTCTATGTTAAATTCTATGTAGTACTTGCATCTTTACAACATTTTTCTGTTTTAAATTGTATGTCTAATCAGTACATGAGTTGCTTGAAATATATAGTATAACGCTTGTACTAAGTGTCTTCTGCACTTGATCAGTCTATTATAGTGCAAATTTTGAGCCCAAAAAAGGGGACTTTTAGATTAATAAGACAGAGACATTGATGCAGTTGGGTCAAAGTATTTTGACATGTTCATAAGGATCTTCATAGGCATGATTAGAAGCTAGGGGACTTTTATGTCATTCTTTTTTCCAATTACCTATGCCGTCAGTTGCATGCCTTTCTAAAGACATGACTTATAAAATTAATCACTACACACCAAAGATGTATGTATACTTTGATGGAAATTTAGTAAAATTCTTTAATTTCACCTTCAGTTTTCACGCTCATGTGTTTGTTTAACCATTGACATTTCAAATTGAATTTAGGAATTTTGCGAAGACGTGAGCGCAGGAGTTGGTACGAAGGGTTTTTTTCTGTTATTAGGTAAATAAAATTTCTATCCGCTTACTTGCAAATTCTGTTTTTATAGATTGTTGAGAAATTTTGCATTTTGTTGATTTCCTTTATTTGCTGGCTGCTTGATTTAGTAGACTGTAAATTCTTGAACTTGAAATTAGGGACTTGTAAGCCACGACCTGAGTTTAAAAAGTAGGCTATTGGAAGCTCGTTGGAGGACATTTATTTATATTAAAAGTATGGATAAAAGATGGATGGAATTTCCAAGAACAAGTGAAAAGTACGAGACAGGACTTCAAATGTTTCTAAACTTCGCATTTTCTAGATCAAGTTGTGACGGAAAGATTTTGTGTCCTTGCAAAGATTGCGGCATGGGTGTTTGTGTGACAAAAATGGAAGCATATGATCATTTGAAAGTGGTAGGATTTATCAAGGGTTATAATAATTGGATAGCACATGGAGAACTTTCAAACTACAATGAAGCCACATCTAATTCTGAAAATACATCAATTGGGGTTTCAAATGGGACTAATGACATGCAAGACTTGGTCCATGATGTATTTGGGATACCACATGGAACAAATGAATTGAATAGAGAAGGGGACATTCCTGTTTCAGAGGCTGAAAAATTTTACAAATTGATTGATGATTCTCAACAGGATTTGTACAGTGGTTGCAAAAATTTCTCGAAATTGTCTTTCATTATTCGTTTGCTTCACCTAAAATGCCTGGGTAAGATGAGTAACAAGATTTTTAATATGCTTGTTGAGCTGTTGAGAGAAGCATTTCCGGAGGCCATGACTAATTTGCCGTCTTCTTACTATGAGGCTGAGAAATTGATGAATACATTGGGGCTGGGTTATGAAAAGATCGATGCATGTCCTAATGATTGTTCTCTTTATTGGGGTAGTGCTGAAAAAAGAACTTCATGCGAAACATGTAACGAGCTTAGGTGGGTTGCTTCAGAAAATGATCCAACTGGGGAAAAAAGGAAAATTCCTCAAAAAGTGTTGTGGCATTTTCCCTTAAAACCTAGATTACAAAGACTATTTATGTCTTCTAAAATTGCATCTCAAATGAGATGGCATGAGGAAAAACGTACAAAAGATGGTTGTATGAGACATCCAGCTGATTCTCCAGCTTGGCAAACTTTTGACCATCTACATCCAGAATTTGCTAAGGATTGTCGAAATGTTAGATTGGCAGTCTAATACCATATAACTTACCTCCGTGGATGTGTATGAAGCAACCGTACTTCATGTTGTCCTTGTTAATACCCGGACCATCCTCTCCTGGGAATAATATTGATGTTTATCTACAGCCTCTAGTTAAAGAATTGACCGAATTGTGGGATTTTGGCATTCAAACTTATGATGCATCCCAAAAAGAAAATTTTCAATTGCATGCAGCTCTGTTGTGGACCATTAGTGATTTCCCTGGATATGCAATGTTATCTGGCTGGAGCACTAAAGGTGAATATGCTTGTCCTGTTTGTCACAAGTTCACTCATGCACGACGGTTGACTCATAGTTTCAAATATTGCTATATGGTCATCGGAGATTCTTAGATAGTAAGCATAAATTTAGAAAGCAAGCCCAATTCTTTGATGGCACCGAAGAACATGGAAAGCGACCACCATTGCAAACCGGGGATATGATTGTGAGTGAATTGGGAGACTTGCAAATTAAATTTGGAAAACTTGTGAAAGGTAATCCGAAGCTGCCTTTCAATTGGAAAAAGAGGAGTATTTTCTTTGACTTGCCATATTGGAAAGATAATGTCTTAAGACACAATCTTGACTTCATGCACATTGAGAAGAATGTTTGTGAAAATATTTGGGGGACATTGCTGGATATTGAGGATAAAGCAAAGGACCATTATAATTCCCGCCGTGATTTGAGAGAAATGGGAATAAGAAAAGAGCTGCATCCCATTGAGACAGAACCTGGAAAGGTGTACTTACCTCCATCTTCCTTTGCAATGGATAAAAAACAGAAAACTATGTTTTGCAATGTGCTAAAAAAGTGAAAGTTCCAGATGGTTATGCAGCTAATGTCTCAAGATGCGTTCGAGTAAAATCACCAAGAATTTCAGGGCTTAAAAGTCATGATAATCATATCCTAATGCAGCAATTGATGCCTATAGCTTTGAAAAAGACTTTGCCAAAATCAGTGCGCTATCCTTTGATTCGATTGAGTAGATACTTCAGGCAGCTTTGTTCTAAAGTTATTTGTCCTCAAGATGTGGTTCGTTTGGAAAGTGAAATTGCCGTCATACTCTGCGATCTTGAGAAATGCTTCCCACCAACCTTCTTCGATGTCATGGTGCATTTAGTTGTTCATTTGGCAACTGAAGTGAAATTAGGTGGGCCGGTGTATTATCGTTGGATGTATCCTATAGAGAGGTACTGCTTGTAATTCTCATTATGCCTTAAATGTTTATTCCTTTTTTGCTTTCTTTGATTTGTGGAACTAATTAGAGAGGTTGGAATGATGATACTTTAGGTACTTAGGAACATTAAAATCTTATGTTCGAAATAAAAGTAGGCCTGAAGGTTCGATTGCTCAAGGGTACTTGGCAGAAGAATGCATTAACTTTTGCTCATTGTATCTTGCGGACTATGTTGAGACAAAATTCAATCGTCCAAGCAGAAATGAAGAAGTACATAAGGAAATTGAAGATGGTTTAGATATATTCTCTGAATCAGGACATCCTTTGGGGAGGGGCAAGCCAACAGTCTTTGATGCTCATATCTTGAGTAAAGCACATCAGTATATTTTATTTAATTGTGATGCTGTCACACCTTACATAGAGTAAGTTCAACTACAACTTGATGCATTAAAATTTTATTGTAGAATTCAATGCATGATTACAATTTTGACTCATGTACTTCTAGGCAGCATCGTATATTGATAGAAGAATGACATCCTCAAATTCCACAGCATCTAAAAGAGCGCTTGCACAGCGAAAATTTTGCATGTTGGTTTGCTGAACATGTAAGTAAAATTCTGAATATTAAGTACAATTTGAATTGTAGGACTTCAAATATAGTTTCATCTTTTTTTTATTTATTTATTTACTCTTTTTTTTTTTACAGATTGACAAGTTAGAACTTCCTCAAAATGTTTCGGTGTTGAGAGAGTTGAGGTTCCTTGCTAAAGGTCCAGATGTTGTTGGAATCCAACATGACAGGTTTGTTGTTAATGGATTTCGGTTTCACACCAAAGAAGTTGAGAAGAAAAGAAAAACGCAGAATAGTGGTGTTACAGTCAATGCAACAACATCCAGTTTTGCAAGTATAAGGGATCAAAATCCAGTTTTGAGTGAACTAGTTTACTTCGGC
The DNA here is from genome assembly GCF_003713205.1 of Coffea eugenioides. NCBI lineage: Eukaryota > Viridiplantae > Streptophyta > Magnoliopsida > Gentianales > Rubiaceae > Coffea > Coffea eugenioides. The sequence goes on from NW_020861709.1 coordinate 57,854, forward strand.
GTCTTGAAAAATATGATTGAATTAATTTACGGAGGTCATCGGGTGGTGTTATTCGAATGTGATTGGATATCAAATGGTTCGAGAATGAAACAAGATGCTAATGGGTTTACTTTAGTCAATTTTGCAAACGTGAGGCCTCATGTTGAGCCATTTATACTCGCTTCACAAGCATCACAAGTTTTTTATGTGGAAGATCCAACTGATAAGGATTGGCAAGTGGTTATCTCTACCACTGCAAGAGCTGGATATAACATGGGCACAACTATGGATGTTGACACATATTTGCAAAGTGATGTTGGCAATCCTGTTGTTGAGAATGAAAATGAGGAAATTAGTTGGGTTCGTAAGAATGGACTTGGGATTGAAGTTGATTTGTCCCAATATAATTTGATTTAGAATCTTTTATAGCTTTGAAGCTTACTGGCCCTATTCTTCTCTGTTTTAATTGCTAGGCCTAGGCTTTATTTCCTTTTGTCGATGGTTTTAATCATTTTTTTTTGTATTTTACTAATATGACCGACATTCTTAGTTTTGAAGGCATTTACAAAGCTTTGAGTTTAGTGCTCTCGGTGTCATGTTAAGCCTTCTGACAGATGTGATAAAAGACTTGGTGCTATTAGTTAAAACTAGTGTATTAATTTGCCTCTTTAAGGCCTTTCTTTCATTGATACTCCTATGGTCTAGTTTTTGGATTTCTAGTCTTGGTTAGTAATCGTCAGTCTTATTCATAAAAATGGTATTGGAATGATTTTTCTTTTAATGGCATGACAACAATTGGCAATCGAGGCTATGATTTGGGGAGAAGAAGATGATTGGCAACGTACGGAATGTGCAAATCATTTCAGACCAAACATAAAACTATCCAACTTTCCAAGGAACCCATTACTCATTTTAAGAGCCCAATGGGCTGCATAAATACTGGTCATTATTTTATAAGCAATTCCATTAATTGTAAGCTGTAATATTACATTTGTGAATCATTATATTATGGCCAATTCTTTTTCCCAATAACCCGAGGTCTAATTTTTGATCAATAGAAATATTTTGAAACTTTAATCTATAAATTTCTTAAATAATTTTTTAATACCATGAAAAAATTATTTTTAAAACCAATAACAATACAAAAAGTTAATTCCGATAGAGCTTTCTAATCCAACTGATCTTTGATCGAATTTAATCGGTTTAGTCACAATTTTAGATTATCCTTCAAAGTGAAAAGGAGACACGATCGAACCGATCAAGCACGATCAAATCGATCAAACCGATCATACTATATGTTTATGTTCAATCAATGCGTTGTAAGTGTAAGCCTAAGGTTAATCATTGAAAAGTTCAATAGTAAGATCTTGTAAGTGATAGTAAGCTTCTAATTAACACAAAGTTCAATGGCAATTGCTTTGGAATTGAAAACATTCAATATATATATATATATGTTTATGTTCAATCATTCTAATCCAATGTTTATGGAAGTTATGTATTCACAAGTTAATTTCTTGTTTCATAAACTAATCGATCCTTCCAATGGCTTGTTAGACTACAAAGCCGTACATAATTGCTAGCAGCATAAAATAAATTGAGTAACCGAAAACATTTTGATTAAAAGAATGTTTTTGTTTAACTTCTCAAAATTTTTTTAATTATTTTTATATTTTTAGTTGTTATAATTACATTGTAATAGCTTTTAACAAATTTTTTTCTTATATTTTTTCATTGTTATATAGCTGTAACAAAATTTTTGATGTTATATTACATTGTATATAGCTTTAACAAAATTTTTATTTGTTATATTTTTAGTTGTTATATGGTTGTAACAAAATTTTTGATTGTTATATTATATTGTATATAGCTCTTGCAAAATTTTTATTTGTTATATTTTTAGTTGTTATATTATATTGTATATAGCTTTAACCAAATTTTTAGTTGTTATATAGCTTGAACAAAATTTTGCCCAAACACACAAAAATTGTCATTAGTAGCGCGACAAATTGAAAAATTCAAGAGGCTTGACTAATTTACTTTGGCGTCATTAGTACCGCCTTTATTTCAGACATCTTCTCCCTCTCTCGTTGTCCTCTGCCTTTGTCCTCTCTCTCTCTTTCAAGCTCGCACCACCAATTTGAGTCAAATGCCGTCCATGAACTCGCACCCATTTGGGTAACTTGGTTGAGCTCGCACCATGCAAATCCCAAATTCGGCTGTTGTGTTGGCTTGGTGGCAAGAAATCAGAAATTAGGGCTTCAAAGCTTGGGTGGTGGGTGGAGTTCAGATCTTGAAGCTTGGGGAAACCGAGAAGTTAGGGATTCAAGCCATAGTTTGAGGTAATTTCAGTATTTTGTGTCTAATTTTGCATTGCATGATAGACATGTTCTTGCATTGCATGGTAGATTTAGTTTTCAGGTTATTCGATTCCCATCTCTGACAAGCACCTTCTCCGTTTCTGAGAAGCACATTTCTAGGTAGAGTGTTTGCTTTGGGGGGTGGTGGTGGTGTGAAAAGCTTTGGGGGGTGGTGGCGGTGTGAAAAGCACGTTTCTGAGAAGCACATTTCTAGGTGAGCCTGGTCGAATGGAGACTGCTACTGTGAACTGAATGTACAATTTCAACCATCTGTTTTTGGTGATGGGTTCTCGTTTTTAGTCTTTTACCGTGATGCTCTTCGTCTCCTTCCTGTTCTACGACTGTATTGTTTGTACTGTTACAATTGTATTGGATAAAGTGTTTGTGCATTTACTGTTAAGTGTCAACCCTTAACTGTGGATGTGGCTCTGGCAAAAAGAGAAGTAATTTGGTTTGGAATCGTCAATGCTACGTAAAGCTTGAGCTCTTGTTTAGATGAGACACTATCTTAGAACAATAGAATTAGTGTTCTTGATAAATGCAGAACCATGTCAGAATCTGGAAATAAAAGTATTCAGTAGAGCTTCATAACCGACCCGATTGCCATCCCTAAACATACAAAACCAAGAGTTGTATTTGTTGGTAGAATACATTATCCTCTGCAAGTTTTGGTTATCACATGACCAAGTATATTTCGTTAATTCAAGACAATCATTTATTAGTTTGCTCCATTACTGAAGTTAAAATTACGTGGACTCTTCTACTTGCACCCTCATTGAGCAGAAGCATACCAACTTTTGATCATAGGCATCATTCTCAGAACAATATGGAAAAAGTTTCGTGTCTAGCAGTAGTAAATTCTGCATATCTTTCATGCTGAAAGGATGTAGATCAAAGCATTTCCCATGTATATTCTTGCAGTCACTTAAGCATGTAGCTTTCATTTCATTTCCAATTAGTTGCTGCATTGAATCGTATATTCTCCATTTGTTGCTGCATTGAATCATATATTCTCCATTTGTTTCTCTGTTCTGTTGATAGCTCCATAGTCTTCCCCTGGTTTATTCTTGAAGAATGCCATTTGTTACTTGTCATGCCAGTTTATTGTTCAAGTAGTACTTCTTTATAATAGCATTTGTAAGTTAAAGAAACTATAGGTAGAGTGTTTGCTTCAATAAATTTTAAACATTTACATTTGTCCCTTTCTTCACTCAAATATTATGCAGGTATGGCCCGTAGAGGTCGAAAATGTAAGCGCGCTGCAAATGGATTGAGAGATGAACCAATTGAGCAACCTCTCTTATGTTATGAAACAAGGCAGCAGCCTCCACTTGGAACAAGCCATGAAAATGTAATTGAACAAGTGCAAGGAGAAGCTGCTCGGGCACCTCAATCTGCAATTCAGAATTCTACATTGGGAATAATGCATGAATCAGGTGACCAAGTTACTCAACAAGCTGATGGAGGTTCGCAGTCACATGAGCAGTGCCAGAACTCTCCAATTCAACAATCTCCACTTGGAACAAGGCATGAAGCAACTGAAGAAAGTCCAAATTAGGATTCTCGAGGTCCACATTCCAGTGACACCACCTTCATGTCATGCAACTCGGACAATGCAGGTATTACTAACTATTTTGAACCAATTCCAGAAATGCATTTTGTTATGTTCATAACTTGCACCTTTTTCTTAATTTATACAGGAAAAGAAACTACAAATGATTCAAGTGAAGTACATCTGAAAACCCGAGGCCCTACATTTATGAAAGAAATTTGGGGTCGGCCTAAGGAACTTCCACGAATTGAGATTAAACTCGATGACAATGGGATCCCAATAAGTGAGAAAACCTCTTTCTCTGAATTCTTGGGTAGTTTGGCTAGGAATGGTATGTATTGTCCAATAGATGTTGAAACATGGCTTAAGATGCCAAGGAAACTTAAAATGGACATGTTAGAAGTGATAAAGGTAATGGTAGCTTTTGTATTATGTATGCTTTGTACAAAAATTACTGTGAAGTTGTGTTGATTTTCTTGTTGCTAACTACGTTTCAGGAAAGGTTTGCTTTGCCTATGGGACTGGAAGCTTGGACCTTAAGATCTATTGGCAAAAAATGGAGAAGCTGGAAGGCAGATTTAAAGGCTAACTATTTTGATCCTGCCGTGCCAAATGCTGAAGCTCGGTTTCAAAAGGACATAAGGGTACGGGAAGAGCAATGGATCAAACTTTGGGCTTATTGGAAAAGTGAAGAAGCAAAGGTACAAATCAGCTACAACATTCTTCATAAAGTTGTGTTTATTCAATGCTGTAATCTTGCTTTTGATTTTGAAATTTAGAAACTAAGTGAGAGGAACAAGAAAGCTAGAGGGGAGAAGAAGATGAACCACACAACCGGAAAAAAATCATTTGCTCATCTTCGGAACCACTTGGTGATACCTCATCAACTTTTTAGTTGCTAATCTTTTTGCTCGTACATGTTTCATTATGTTAGCTTGTTTTTTAATTATATGCTAAATGCTAAAACTATAATTAAAACGATTCAATTTCTTATAGTCCAAACAGTTGGGAAGACCTCCTACTAGAGTAGAAATGTTCAATAAGTTTTATACCCATGCTGATGGAACTCCATCAAGTACCATAGTTGGTGAGAATTTGGTAAGGATCCCAGAACACAAGCCTATCAATTCTACCATGGATGTTTTCAGACAGTCTTTTGCAATAACAAGTGTTTTCCTTTATTATGTAGGAAAAAATGACTGAGCTGAAAAATCAGCTTCCATCGGATTCGTAAGATCCAGTTGGTCGTGATGATATATTTGCCCAGGTGGTTGGGCAAGACAAACATGGTCATGTTCGCTTGTTTAGTGACGGTGTGAATCCAACGGACTTATGGGAAGACATTCCTAGTCGTAACACATGCTACCGTATAAGTGTTCAACAACAGTCATCATTGGTCCGTTTGGAGGAAAGGCTTCAGCGACAAGATGATGAAATAGCCAGCTTGAAGAAAATGGTTTTAGTTCAACACGGAAGGGGCTCTCCAATTGACAGCCCGAGACATCCTTCATCATCATCTAACAATGTGTCAAGCCATGCTCCATCGCGAGCCACACGACCTATTCGAGTAAATATTTACAACTTCTAAACTTTTGTATTTGTAATCTGGAATTTGGCATGAGTTTGATTCTTGTACTTGTTGGATGTTTGCTAGGTAGGGAATATGGTTTCACTAAAAAGTTTGTTTGACCCAACAAAAATCGTGGCAAAGGGATATTTACGGAGTCTGAATCCATTGGATGAGGTCGGGGGACAACCTCTTGGGCCAAACTGGTGTGAAATACAGATACAAGTTGCAATGAGTCCACGTGAGCAATTGATTAGACCGTATGATTTGCAGCAAACAATTCAAGATGCACTTGGTGCACCAGTTGCTTGGCCTTGTCATTTGGTGAGATATGCACTTAAATACATAGCAGATTTTCTGGAATTTTAGTTCTAGCTATGATGATCTAATGATCCCCTTGGTCTTTTGTGCACAGGTGGAAACAGCTGAAGAATGATGGGGACTTCATGGTTATGACTGAGGAGTCTCAACAAAATGGAAAATTTGGAAGCTACTTCTACTTCTTTCAACTTGTTAGGGATGAGAGTCTTTTAGTTTGTGCACAAGAAAGTCTTTCAAGTTATTGTAAATGACAATCTTTTGGTACTTGTTTGGAATTTTAGTACTTGCTTTTAGCACTTGTTTGCGATTTTAGTACTTGTTATCGACTTTTAATTCAATGAATTATATTTCAGTAGCGACTTCTTCTTTTACATTGCTATATGCATTCTGCTCTTTGGGATAAATTTACAAGTCCCTTGGGATTCTGGTTGATGGAATGTATAGCAGGGAGGACTAATTGCAGGTTGCTTCTATAAAAAAAAAAAAACAGAGAAAATTCTCCTGACAATTAAAAGTGTCAGCATAGCTTAAGATCCGAAATACACTAACAACAAATGGGCATGTCGTCCAACACATTGTAGATTCACATGGCTATGTGTCCTTAAAGCCATATATTAAGACAACTCAAGATGCCTTCATAAATTTGATATCCAACTGATTCCCTACTGATGTGCTACGCTATACAGACACTTTCTATTATCACAAAAAAAGGATTTTGTTGGCAGAGGTAAAGATATAGTAGCATGGTTTGCCTGACACATTTGAATGCTGCTAAAGATTTGAGGCTATCCCCATATTGGAAGGGACAACACTCGCCCTGGGTGTCAGGATAGAGAAAGTGTCAGGTTAGATATTATATACTGACACCTTTAAATGCCGCTAAAGGCCTTTTTTGTTGTAGTGACAATTTTTCTCTCGCTACAAATGAACCTTGTGGCTGCTGCTTGTATTTAAGCTTGAGAAACCCTCAAGCACTTGCATAAGTGGGCTGGCCCACAACACAAGTCCAACAGAAATTGTACACTCGATTGAAAGTCATTAATGCAGAGGTTTAGAGAGAGTTTTTGAGTAAACTACAACAGAATCAACTTATTTTTTTTCCAATAGTTTGAACCCAAATAGATGAAAAGAAAGCAAAGTTTATATTGCTATCTCCGATTGAGCTGCTTCCAATAGTGAGTTCAAAGTCATCTTAGCTTTATCTCTGTGGCGTATGGGGTGCTTCTATAATGTGAGTTCAAAGTCATCTTAGCTGATAGCTTGGCTTAAGCGGACGTTTCTTGATGAGTGGAGCAGCTGTAAAACCCCAGAAACAAGTTACAACGTTGGCTTCCTATACGTTTATATTACCTATATCTTATCTTATCTTACATATATAAAGAGGGAATGCTTGTCAACAGTGCCGATGGTTCGGTTATACTGTGATTTTTGTGAGCCTTAAGGGTGTTGTGGTCTTTTGCGGTTGGGTGGGAGTGGTTTTGCTGGAAATTCACTGTTCTCCACGTTTTGTTCTTGGACAGAAACAAGTTTGCAATTGAGGGGTATTTTGGTCTTTCGGCTGACTTATTTGGTGGTGTTTTGGTCTTTTGGCTATCCCACCACCGATTGCAGCCACCCGAATAGAGTTCAAGGGAACCTTGCACTCTGCTGCAAGCGGCTACCCAGTTGTTTTTTGAGTTAGAATGGTTAGAGGGTCCTTCCATTTTGCATAAAACTTGAAAAATATATAGGGATTCCCATGTAAACATTTTTTTTTTGGCAAAAGGATAAACTTTCATCATTAAAAAAATTGCAATTTAAGAAATGGATTATCGTTTCTGAACTTTTACAGTAGGCCCAACTTTTTTCTTTTGAGCATGAAAAAATGATTTAATAAATACGTATTTTCTAACCTTAAACATGAGTTTGTTACCCCATTTGTAGAATATCTCCACCAGTTATTTCTTATCATTTTATTCTAACCTATCCTTAAACACAAGTTGATTTGGAATTCACCATTTAAAGATTCCAACTATCTCCTAATTTTGAATACCACTTTTATTAAAAAAGAAAAAGAAAAAGAGAAACTCACCTTTTTTTTGCACATGGTTTAAGAACACAAAATAACCTATAATTTTGCAACTTATGATACAGATTACGAAAAAAATCATCAACCAAGTAACAGAAAGAATCATCAAATAAGTAAGAATTATAAATCCAAAGAACCTAGAAAGTAGAAAAGAAAAATTTTAAGTTCAAGAAATCGTTAGATATTGTATATATCTAGCCCATTATCTTAGTAAAAATTCAAAGAGCTTCTTCCATGCTCGTCATACACACCACATAAAGTGTTGCCTCCTATACAAATTATCAGAACCAAAATCATCAAAATCTCAAAAAAAAAAAAAAACAAAGAGATAGACAGCCAAAAAGAGGGAAGAAAGAAAGAAAAATAAGAAAATATGTATATTCACCCTTGCAAGTTGAAGTTGTTCAATATTGAGAGTTCGAGACTCATTTTCAATAGATGATGTCTTGTCCAAAAAAAACCATTGTTGCTCCCTCCATTCTTGAACACTTTTAATCTATCAATCAAACAATCATTTGAATTGCAACAAAAAGAATAGGATCCAATATGAAACCTTGATTAGGAGAAATGGTAGTATGTATAAACCAAAGTGATGGTGGGCTAGAGTTGAATAAAAATTATGTGTCAAGAATCTAGACCTATTAATATAAAACAAAAAGGCCACTGAATATACACAAAAGATTAATTCAATTTTAACCTGGTTTGAAAATATTTTTAAATATGTTTGAATGCTCATTCAAGTCAAACAAAAGAAAATGACAAACCCATTTTATAATTGTCTTTCTTTATTTCTTTCTTCTATCAGATTGTTAATTTTGAAGTACTAGCAAACAGAAATTGTCAAAAAAAAAATGGAAATTGTCAAATTGCTTATTTTAGAGAAGTAATGTGACTAATAAGCAAGGCTACACATTACATGTATAGCTTTATACCTTTTAGTTCTACCTAATTTTTAGGATTACTTACTAATTAATGCTACATTAAGAATGTTAATCATGCCTTTTAGTTCTGCCTAATTTTAGGCATTACTTATTGATTAATGCTACATTAAGAATGTTAGATAACTTGATTTTAAGGTCATGTTTATCTGTGCAATTAGGAAAAAACACACACTCACACACATGTCTACCATATCTAACAAAGAAAAAAAATAAACAAACATAACAGCAAAATAACGAGTCTTAGCTACCTAACGCATGGCGTCAGGGCTGAAAAACTAGTCAATATATAATAAAGCAAAGAATCACCTATCTTTGCCAAACATGTCATTGTCCATCATGCATGGGATCCTATCTCTAAACAGAGTTTAATTTATTAGGTCATATTTTGCTTGAAGTATTATCAGAAAGACTAGGGATGTTCCAGACTCCAAAGGAGTGTCGAGCAGATTTGGTAAGCCAGAGGATATTTTAGAAGGAAAAATAAAGAGGAAGAATGAATACGGGACTCTGACAATTTCGATCTATTGTAGGTTTAGTCCTTTGTATATCATGTGGTATATTAAGTAACCTTATTTAGAATAAAATAAGGTTACTTGATATTAAGAAAAAAAAAGTAACTTTATTTGGATTGCCATTTTTATAAAAAAAAAAATTTTATGTTGCTTATGAATAAATTTTTCAATCACATTTTATCTTACACACATTACATTACTACAACACATTTTTTTACAAAAATTCTAGAAAATAGCAATTCAAATGGGCTAAGTCATTTGCCGCTTTTGGGAAAAAAAAAAAGGGCTAAGTACTATATGATGTATTGCATACATCATATAGTTCATCCTACGGATTCGTATAATGGTGCATAATTTCTCAATGTTTGCCTTAAAAATCTGCGGTTACTGCCTTATTGGGTCTAATGGACCATCAGAAAATTTCCGAAACACGGGCTTTGTTGCACATATATCAAGGGTAGGGCATTCTTGCAGATATATCAAGGGTTGAGCTTGTTAATTTTGAACCGTTCCAGAAGCACTGTATCCTTGGGCTTGGACAATCTAACAATGTCCAAATCTCAAAGTCCACCAATAATCTTGTACAAATTGATTTGGATAGGAAAGAGGCCCACTGGTAAGAGCCCAATGAATTTCCTACAGAAATCGTGCCGGAAAGAATTAGATGCACGGCACACAAACCGTGCTGGAAAGAATTAGACGCAATTTCATTTCTGACCGTGCTGGAAAGAGATTTCATTCCTGACCTACACCCAATTAAAAGTTCTTTTACTAGTTGGTTATTTATTATTCTTGATGATCAACGACCTTTTTGTCCCAAAACCAATCGGTGGCCCTTTTCTGATGCTATCGTCTTTTTTATATCAGCCATCATATCTTTACAAAAAATCTGGTTTTGTTTCCTACAACATAAAATTAAGGATCTTGGGTACTTGAAATGTAGCATTAACTTTAGTTCGTCAACCGAGGAAATGTTGGATTTGCAGCAATAATGTGAAAATCAAGACTCGAGAGAATAGATATTATCTTAAATTGGCTCGTTGAATTGGGGCTAAGCAAAGATTAGGATTTTAATTTAGGTTCAAAAGAAAAAACTAATGAAATAGCAAGATAACGAGAGTCATCGTGGAGATTACGACCGTCATTTTTATCCCTTTGTGCCATTCAATTGTGTGTAATCCTATATAGAAGAATGTAGTTTTGGTACATTAAAATGCTCGGGAAAGACTGAAAGAGTGACACTTTTAGTCGAAAATCCTCTTGGTGAAAGGTGATTCCTCGTGAGGAAAAATTGAAATTTCAAGAGTTAGAGGCAGTGGTTTCAGTTCTCCTTTGCTCTCTTTCTACTTCTTAAATTTCACTCTCTTATTTAAAAAAAAGAAATAAATATGAGAGAGAGAGAGAGAGGAAAAGGTGATTGCTCTCAAACACTTAATTTCATTCTAAGATAATTTAAATAAGTGCAAAGGTTCTAGTAATTACTTTAGATTTGATAGAGCATCATACTTCACTTTTTAGACAAAAGAGGATATTAATAAGCAGAAGCAGTGCTCCTTCCGTCCCATTGAAAATATTATTCATTTCATTTTGGGATGTTCCAAAACATTTGTCAAGATGAAAAAGTCAAAATATCTTTTAGTTTTTATTTCCAATATAGCCATTCTTTCTAATTATGTTCATATTACCATTCAAATTTAAATTTTAAATTTATAGAGGTAAAATTAGAAAGAAAGGTACAAACATCACAATCAAATTACTGTTTTTAAAAAATTAAATTTTGAAAAAATGACTAAATAATTGGAATGAAGGGAGTAATATTTATCTTAGAAAACTCCTAATAACAGTCCTTAGCAGACTTTAAAAGAATCCCTTGTCATATTTTCAGAAAGAAAAAACAACATAGGACTGTAGCCAGGAAAATTGATGTTCTAGTGCCAATTGAGTTGCACATTGAAATGTCAAAGAGTGAATTGGGGCAAAAATACAGTAATGCGGCAGTTGAATTATTGATTTAATTAGTCCGGAAATGAAATGACACGTACACCCCACTTTTCAGGTGGGAATCGTGCCTTCAATACTACGCATACTTCTTCAATCTTGATTGTACCATATGTCCACTCGATGCAATTTAATTTGTGGCGGCCAACTTCAGTTAACTTTGAATATAGTCTAGTCAATTCTATTTTCATTTAACCAACTCTCTTCTAGAGTTAGTCATCACATTAATTTTGGGACGAAAGGTCAATAGTTTAAATTTTATTTTTTATTAATATATCTTTATATAAGGATTATTCTAAATTCATGCGAATGCGTGATACATCTATCTGATCTGATAGTGATTCAGTTTCGTGATTAGTTTTATTTTCATTTCAAACACGCAAACATTAATGTGAACGTTTTCCTTTCTGATCCTTATTCAAATGTCTGAATTTATTGAGACGTCCTTGGAGTTGCTCAAAATATTAATAACGGTACTTTTCCGGCCCCTTTTTTTTCCTTACATTTATTTTGCTGTACATACATACATAGCTAGGGAAAATAAAAAGAGGAAAAGCATAACAAATTTTTACTCATTTTGTGTTGTTTTGAACTTAATAATAACACAGATTTTAGGAGAAGAATGCTTTAGATAATAAAAGTCTAGGACACCTTGAGGACAGTTTTCAAGTATTATTAGACTGTACGAACAAAGGGAGAGTATTTTCCAGCGTTCTTCTGAAGCGCAATTTTGTTCCCTTTTTGTTTTTATGTCCATATTTTATTGATAAGAGAATAGCAACCGAAGCTATATCTTTTGGAAAATTCCCTAATCCACACTCAATGCCTATATCTCAGAAAACTGTACAAATGTATTATTTAGTTTGGACCAGAGGAATTTGACGAAAGATTTAAAATTTACCCAAATCGTTGTAGTTGTTTAAATTATTTAAGAAGCATTTGAATTTATAATAAACCAATTATCAAAACACATTTTAAACACTATAATACTTTGTGATTCACAAGTTCAAATACATCTTAAATAATCTAAACAATTAGAACGATTTAAGATGATTTAAAATTTTTCATCGAATCTCTCAATCCAAATGAAGCTTAAGAGAATTTGTTGTTTTTTCTCATTATTTGAAAAAAATAGAATTTGTTTAGGGAAAAAAAAGGTGTTCTCGAAATAAAAGAAATCCAATTACAACCCAGATTTCATGCATATAATTATTTCACTGACCAGATTAATTGAACTTCTACTATAGGCGCATTTTTTCTTTGTACTTTTAGTTCTTCCTGGTAACTGAACAACGCTGGTTCAAAACAAAAGCTAAGATAGCTAATTCAGTTCTTGCCAGTCATCTTCCACATGCATTTGAAGTGGTCATAGACTACAAGTATAGAATCATCCAATTATACTGCTACAAATCTTTATGCTAATATTCAAGGTCTGACTGATAAAGTTTTCTCAACCTTTGCCAAGTTAATTCTCAACTGGGAGGAAAGGCTCAGATTCTTTGATAAAGAAAGTGAAATGGGTAGATAATTAAGAGAAATACAAGAAAACATGCGGCCTTAAATGCTACGCTACAGAGTACAAAGGAGCAATCTAGTTAAGAATAATTCGCTGGAATTTTTGTAGCAAAATTAGAAATTGTTTCACGTATAAGATATGGTCCGATTTTAGACACCTTTCTCATGAACAAGTGGGTATATAAGAATTCACATGAATTTCAGATAAACAGTATAAGTAGGATAGATAGAGAATATGAATGTCTGATTTCATGTAATTTATTGTTTATGCTGCTAATTATACAAAATTTTGAAATAAATATATATGTGTGTGTATCCATACATATGTATACATACATATACATATGTACTTATGTAAGTATGGTGGAATTAACCAAATATTAAGATTAAAATATTTTGATAAAAACTCTCAATTATTCTTTGAAGTGAAAATTTCAACTCATTTATGGACACACATATAGCATACCAAAAATAAAAATAAAAAAAAACAAGCATAATAACATGTTATGCTCTGTAAAATAATTCAAGGAAACGAAGTCAATTTTGTGCAAATTTTATTCTATTCTAACATCTAAATAATGATTATATATACAAATTTAAAAAATAAATGAATATTTCATTATGACTTGTATAACAAATAGTGACATCATCATTTTTTCCTAACTATTTTGAGTGGAAAAGTATTCTGATAAATTTTAGAAAAGAGTACCTTTATTCTTGGTGTACCAATATCATTGACATTGATGAATGTTTATATAAAAGTTCCCTACGAATATACTTGTTACAAAAGATAAAAACATATCAAACTAAAAATCCAATTACAAGCTAAAGTCCTATCAAACATGGCACAACAACTTGTAGATTATATGTTGTTGTTAAGATTTAAATCTAAAAATTTAACTAATTTCCAATATATTCCGAGTAAAAATCACTTTCATTTTGGACATTGTTTGGATACCCTAGGTAGGGGGTATTGCCATGACGCCAGCCAAATACAGTACTAGGCTACTAGGTTTCTGCCTCAATGGGTATTGATCCCACCATTCCATGTCCCCTATGTAAACAGCCAGTAGAAAAATGCAACAAGGCATGGGGCCCTGGATGCGACACAACAACAGTGTGCAAAAGAGCAAATTAACATTGGTACTATATATTCACGTTTAAGATGTAATTCGATTTTTAATTGCCAACTTTCTCGTGTATAGAAAATTGTATAACCCTAAAGACCCAAAAATTTATAAACCTTGAAGCTTAGTTTCATGAATCTACCAATTAGATATGATAGGTTTTTACGTAAATCTGATCAAGCTACCAAGCTCAAGTCCACTATATAAAGCATAGGTTGATGCAACACAGGATGCACAATACACACAGCATAACTTGCTCAATATCTAAGTCATGGCTTCTCTTACCATGCCAACTCTCTCCTCCAACCTTGCCTATTCCTTCGCCATAGCTCATTTCATCTCACTTGCAAAATCCACTCACCCAAATCGCAAAACAGGCCCAAAACTTACATGCAATGCCACAAAAGGTGACCAAAACTCCAGTGATCATGACACTGCAGGCTCCAAAAATGGAGAAACTTCTTTACTGAAGCTTGATAGAAGAAATGTGCTACTTGGCATTGGACATTGGAGGAGGGCTCTATGGTGCCTCTACTTTTGGTGGCAATCCATCAGCCTTTGCAGCACCACTATCTCCAACATTCACAGCCTGTCACGATGCCAGTGACCCCGACAACAAAGAAATCGACTATTGTCCACCCTCGGCCACGGCTGCGGATATCACTGATTTTGTTCCTACTGCTCCTTCTGTCATCGCAACTAGACCTGCGGCGCACCTAGTCGACTTATTTGAAAAAGTACAAGAAGGCCATAGAGAAAATGAAGAATCTAAGTTCGGATGATCCACGTAGTTTCACTGCACAAGCAAAGGCGCATTGTGCATATTGGAACGGTGGATACTATCAAAATGGCTATGCAGATTCTAAACTTCTATTGGACGTTCACGGCTCATGGCTTTTCTTTCCCTTTCACAGATGGTACTTGTATTTCTTCGAGAAGATCTGCCAAAACCTGATCAATGACGATACTTTTGCACTTCCCTTTTGGAACTGGGATAACCCACCTGCGATGTTTCTGCCAGCCATTTTCAAAGACTCCCCATCCCCACTCTATGATAGCAAACGCAACCCCACTCACCTAAATACAGTTATTGATATGTGCTGGGAAGGCACCGATTCAACGGATAATACCATAAAAGTGATAAGAAACCATCTTTGCCACATGTACAGGCAAATGGTTGCTCAGTCCACAACTCCATGCGGTTTTTTCGGAAAAGCGTTTCGTGCTGGTGAAACCTCTGATCCAGGGGATGGTTCAATTGAAACTAGTCCTCATACGAATGTGCGCCGTTGGACTGGCGACCCTAATGAATCTCATGAAGAGGACATGGGCTCCTTCTACTCAGCGGGAAGAGACCCAAGAAAACAATCCAAACGAACCCTAAGAAAACAACCATAGACAGTATTAGGTCTTGTTTGATAACTTAATTCAGCACCTAAATTTAATGGATTCAGATCTTAACATATTCAGACTGTTTGATAACCAAAAATTAAACATCTGAATTAATTAGATGACACTGAATTTTCTAGGCAAAACTTGCTCTCAAAATTAAGTGACAAACTATTCACTTATCACTGAATGTGATATACACTTAAATGTATTAGATTTAGTACTTAACAATTCAATAATTTAATGGATTCAGATTTCAGTTTTCAAATTTCAAATTTTAGATTTCAGTTTTCAAACTTCTATTTTATCAAACGCACACTTAGATAAGCATGTTAAAATTAAGATTTATTAAGAGAGATTTTGAAGGAGATAGTTGATCCACTGTCATTCCTAATTCTTTTTAGAGGTTCTACACTAGAGGGCCATCTTTGAAAATGAGGGCCTTTTCTTTCTTTTGCCGGTTTAGGGCAAACTTACTTCATCTAGTCAGCTTACAATCTCACAACTAGGTGGAGGGAATACGGGCTGCACGTATATGAGCCCACACAAATCCTAAGCCATCCCCACGATCTGGTTGCCTTGCTAAAGCTAAAGGCCGAATATATAAACATATATTTTTAATGTCCTTACTCCTGGTAAGCATTTCAAAATTCTCTCTGTAATTCCCAAACAACTGGCAAAATTAAATAAATTGAAACTCTAGGAAGCAATGAGGGGTTTGTTAATTATATATAATCGCAAGCAAGATTATTTTACAAAGCTTTTTAAGATTTCTTCCATCCATCACAAACAAAAAGAAAATTCTATTAGGATTTGTTCACATGTGTAGTAGTCAAGCAAATAATTTGTTTGCTAAAATGGTAAACCCAAGCCCATTGAGCAACTGCACAAAGAGCCGTTGGCATGAAGAAGAAGACAATTTCTTGTAGTCATTTTCCATCCAAAATCTTTTCCATCGGCCCGAACGAAGTAAGTCGGCCCTGAACCAGGAAAAGAAAGAAAGGGCCCTCGTTTCCAAAGTCGGCCCTTTCTTTCTTTAATGTGATACTAGTGTTGCTATTCCCACAAAAAGCGGGAGAGAGAGATAGAGTTAGGAATGATGAATTTAGACCCCCAATTGAAAGTCAATTGTAAAGGTCTATTGAAAGTTTACGAGGACACCAGTTATCGTTGTTGAAATTATTTAGTAAAACATCTTCTCAAAGTTTGTAGTACTTGCGATTGATTACAATATTACACAAACACACAACATTGTACACGTAGTATTTGCAATGCTATTAATGCATTTAAGGTTTAGGAACAAAGGTAATTTCGATACCACCTATGGTCACAACACCTCTTCTGGGGACCAAAGTGACCAAAATGCTGTCAAAATCATCAGCTCCCAATTCCTCCAACACCTCTGAAATCGCAAAACTACGGGAAGTGGTAGATTTCTTGCCATGTCCGTGGGCCAAGGTGCGGAAGCTTCCTAGAGACTTAGCCTTGCACGGATTACACTTACTCGTATCGTCTTCGTTCACAAACACATCGAATACCACAGTTTCTCCTTTATCAAATTCGATTCCCTTAATCTTCAGCACCTCTTCTGCCTCTGATTTCTCTTGTCCACCCCCTGACTTCTTAGGCCGCTCAACCACGAAGCTGATGGGTTTCTCTAATTTTATTGGTAGCACTTCACTAGCCTTAGGTGCGGACACCTTTGTCAGGTTCAGGCCCTTTCTATGCGCTTTTGGCTTACAATCTAACCAAGAAAGTGGCAAGTCAGGATAGGTATATCCAAGCTTGGCCAGGTTTGTGGAATCTTTAACCGTCACTCTAACGGGTCTCGCCGCCTCGTTGAAGAAAATAAAAGAGGAATTTAACCAATCTGGGTCTTTAATATTTTTGCGTTTCAAAACATTGTCATAAATGTACCACATTCTATCAACGTTGGCATGGTGAGCATAGAATATAGGGTCTCGGCCGGCTGCATATAAGACGCCCATGTCCTCGTTGTTAGGCTGGGAAGGGTCGCCAACCCAATCGTGCACATTATTGTGGGGTTCAGTTTCTATGGAACCAGCTCCTGGATCGGGATCACCACCCCCCAACAGTGGCTGTCCGAAGAAAAGCGGAGCCGTGGACGAGTGAGTGATCATTTGAGTGTACATTGTGCAACAATTGTACTGGATTTGAGTCTTGGGTCGATGCCCGAATCGGTGCTTTTGTAATTGTAAGCTAAATCCACCACTTTAGGAGGCAAGTGTTTTGGGTTGCGCAAGCAATCGCATAAGGAAAATTTGCTGTCGTTAAACATGGGTGGAATTTGCATGCCTGAAGAATCGTCCCATTGCCAAAATGGCAAAGTAAACGTGTCATCATCGAGCAAGTTTTTACAAATTCTTTCAAAGAAATAAAGGAACCATCTGTGCCACGGAAAAAATAGCCATGAGTTATGAACGTCCAATTTTTTGTCTGGAAAGCCTGATTGAGAGTACCCTTCGTCACAATACACGCAATGGACGTTTGCTTGTTGGTAAAAATTACGCTGATCGCTTAGAGAAAGGTTCTTCATTTTTGCAATGGCAGATAAATATTTTTTGACGTAGTCATGGCTGACCGTGTGAGCCGGCATTCTTGTGTAGACTTTGCCAGCCAAAAGATGATTGTTAGATGCTCATATTCTAATGTGCAAAAGTTGCTCGATTATCATGGGAAAGATCAGATCCTACTTTACCTTGTGCACTACCCCTTTGGATGGTACAAGAAATATAAACGTGCAAGTCTCATTGGATTACGTATCCGAGACATAAGGTGGCTTATTCCTAACATGGGATTCCCTAAGTGGCATTTCTTCTAAGGTTTATGCATGATGCCAATTTATCAAAGTAATCAAATATACAATTTGAAATGAAACATGACCTAAGGAACCCTTTATATGCCAGGGTAGGCTTAAAATGATGTGCACTTATCAATCTACAAATGCAATTTATTGGAATTTAAACGTGCAATAACCTATCTAAGAGGGTTGGTTCTAAAAGAGTATCATGCCAGAACTCTTATTTTCTAGTGTTTGTGGATGCAAAAGGCAAGAAAACAAGGAAATGTTAGTTTAACACATAACACGTTGTAGCAATTAAATGATACAAAAAGCAATAGGAAAAATAAGGAAAGAAGGGTGGAATCCCTCCCCTCGTGCCTAATGTTCCTAGTTAGGTAAGGTTGACTCTATCCTAAGGTATTTCTAATATGGATGCATGAGGTTTGACTTACTAATGCATCTAGACTCGATGATGCTTCAGGTTCCCAAGCCTTCAGACCAAAAGGCGAAAGGTCATCAATCCCAGGGCC
Organism: Coffea eugenioides; assembly: GCF_003713205.1. NCBI lineage: Eukaryota > Viridiplantae > Streptophyta > Magnoliopsida > Gentianales > Rubiaceae > Coffea > Coffea eugenioides. The sequence continues at coordinate 76,513 of NW_020861709.1, forward strand.
TTTGGTCGGTGGCTCGAGTGATCCCTTAGGCATCGCTATGGGCGTAGAGCACACCATCCGTCTATCTAAGGAAATCGATCCTAATCCTACAGGGAAGTGTGGGAAACGCCCACGAAAAAGAAAAAAATAGGGTAAAAAGTAATGCATGCACGTATGGAGTGCTTTTCTTTTGAGGGGAGATATTATAATGCCAACAAATGCGATCGATGGTTCTAAGGTAGCTACGCCCCCCAGGATGCAAGCGCGATACAAGTAAAAAGCAAATAAATAAATAAACCATCCATTCATCACATACACGGTGCACGAGGGGTGATTACGCGCGCGTGAAAATGCAAGAACCCTAAAAAATGAGGAAAAAGGGTAAGAAAAGAAAAATAAAAAGAAGAATGCAATCTAAAACCTCCTAATGTGATATATAAGAAGGTTAGAAAAAGAAAAAGATTGACTAAATCAAATGCTCGGACTCTCAAAATCCCCAGTGGAGTTGCCAAACTGTCGCGCCCCATTTTTAAATGAAAAATAAAATTAACAAGTTTATTCAATGAAAAGTGAATTTTGATTAATTTTTGAATAAAAATGAATTTTTATTTATTAGAGAATAAAGTAAAGAAATATGGGTCTAAATGGGACTTAAAATTGCGACGATTTTGACCCAAAATAGTTTAAAAAGGGTTTTTTAATAAAATAGGAGTCGCCACTTGGTATTGAGTTAAAGTGTACCAAGTCGCCTAAAAATGAATTTTTAAAGAAAAAAATAGAGAAAACCCTTTTTAAACGACTCTAAATCTAAGCAAATCAAAGAAAAGTGTTCGGGAGTCACATTTGAAAAAAGGGAAGGCAAGGATAAAAATCCAAGGCACCCCTTCAATCTAACCAAGGCTAGTTGCGTGATTTAGTCAAAAATTTTCTTATTTTAACCTAAAAATTTATCACATTTGGAAGTTACTATATGGATGCAAAACCTAGACCTAAGAGGGTATCGGGGGGTCAGAATATCTCTTCAAAACTTAATTGGTGCCAATCACATTAATTGTGATGCCCAAGACTGACTTTTTGAAGAGGTCACGAATATGCAAAAATATGAGACTCTAAGAAAAGAAAAGAAAATAATAATATATAAATATACAAATATACATGACCTAAAGGAATGCATCATAACGAGTGCGGGGAACTAAGATTCGTGACTTCAATTTTCCCTTTTATAGAGGGAATACGAGCGTGCTAAGGTTAGAAAGCCAAACTCGTCCATATCCCATATTCGATGGGTATTTCCTAATCTAAGCAAGCAAGTGTACTAGCCTATCTCTAATTTTTCTTATATGAAATGTAAGTCTAATGTCATGTGCCACACATGGGGTTATATAGAGGGAAATATGGGATAAGGGGTATATATAGGGGAAATGTGACAGTCCCACCTTCCCCTAAGGCGAACCAAAGGGATTAGCGGACTGCCTGCCTAGCTCTCGCCAGGACTAACGAGACAGTTTAATGCGGTCTAAAACGGTTCGGAATATATAAGCGCGCTCAGACAAGCCAAAATCACAAAATAAGAAAACATGAAAATCGGAGTCGACATGAAAACCGAATCTGTCCAAGAACCATCCAAACATCAATCAAACATGTACATCTTGCATTAAGCATTTACAAGCCAAAATAGCATACAAACGGGATCCTACCAGTTTATACATGTACGGTTTGCAAATTACAAGTCAAAAGAGGAAACGGATCAAAATACATTTAGGGTTTCATTCATTGAGGAGCTACACAAAATGTATCTACATCTAGCTCAACTCGGCAACCAACTATCAAAGCCATTCCAAAAGTATTCAAATTCCTGTAAGGAAAACAAAAGGAATAGAGTGAGCTTACGCCCAGTGAGATACTATCACTCAAGCAACCAAGTGCATATAAGCATAAGACTTTTCACCCCAATTCATTCAATAAAGAAGTAAACCAAGATCACACATTAATAAAATTGGTAAAAGGATACGGACGGCTCTCAAGAGCCCCTTTCCTCGCTTGTATACTTGATTGGACTTCATTGACCCTCCGTCAATGTTTACAAGTAACCAACCGTAGGCTCCACTTTACTTCCATTCCTTCCACCCAACATCCCCCTACCGGGCCCGAACTTCAAAGAGTATAAATTTGGTAATACTCGAGTATACCGGAATCGAGAGTCTCATACTACAAGATTCCATATAACAGTCCCCATGGCTCGTCAACTTTCACAACCAAGCCCTCGCCGGCTCACTTCAATCGACTACCAATGGGGTTGAGCTCAGTAGTAACAGTAATGGTCGTTGGATACTCGTCCAAACGACACCAAAGCCAGTATTTCATATACCATTTAAGTATCACAGGAAACAGTCATATTGAACAGAAAGGTGAGAGTGATCAAGTACACTCTCACTTCAATCAATGTCAACGGTGCACATAACTTTCAAGGCATCAATTTCAAATATAGCAAAGCCACATAATAACAAGCAAGTGAGTAGTACACTCACCAAGCAAGTAAATGATATTTCATACACTTCCGCCCAAATAGCGTCTTGAATCACCGTTACGCCCTAAAATGTTCAAACAAGCTCAATAAGACTCGATTACAAGTCATAAACCAATTCCACATACTACCAAAAATAAGGCTCCATTAGAACGTATAAGTACCAAAGTAAGCTAGGGAAAATCCGGAAATGAAAGTTAAGCCCAAAAACCCAAAAACAATTTTGACGTCGTTTAGCGTATTGGACACAACCGGCACTACGATTATCGGATGGAGGTACAATATACACCGTTTCGAAGCTAACAGAAAGGGATACAATGTTGAAGAAGGTTACTCATTCCAGTTTGCAGTGCAACTAGGTCAAAAGTTCAATGTACCAAACCAGAACCGTATAAACAGGTTAACGAACAGCATTCTGGTTAAATAACCATAATTCAGGCTACCAAAGTCCAATTCAAGTGATTCCAAAGCCATCCGAAAGCTAAGATACCAGAATATATTTCTTAAGAAGACATCAACAACCAAATCAGTAGTATTCCCAATCAAATTAACCAATTACCAAAGCTGATTACCAGGTTCGGACAGAAACAGGGCAGCAGGGGTATTTCAGTCTTTTCACAGGCTACGTTGCTTCGATTGGCCTGAAATTTTGTATACATCTATAAAATATCATTCCCTACAACTTTCATGTTTTAACCCAAGGCTAATTCGGCCTCTAACTAGGGGAAACAGTACCAGGCAGAATAGTGAGAAATTGGAACCCTAACTTGGAAATTTCGGTTCAAAGCGGAAATTTTCCGCAAATAGCTACAATTTACACACTAAGGCTTCATTCTAAACTATTCCCAACCATCATCCATGGCCACACAATATTAATCATATGAAAACAAAAAAATCACAAATAAATATAAAACTTCACCAATTCAACCAATAGTCACAAAATAACACCTAAAATTATCTCTTTAACTCACATAAGGTACAAATGGAACATTATTAGGATCAAAGGGAAGGTTCCTTGGTCACATACCTTGAAAACCCAAGAAAAGACCTAATTTAGTACCTTGCTCCTCCAAACCAACCTTAATACCACTAAACTAAGAGGTTTTATGGAGTAATTTGAAGATTAACCGGTTGGAATGAAAGATTGAGCAAGATTAGAAGTAAGAAAGTGGAGAGGTTTTTCTTCTTTTCTCTTGAAAGATGGCCGGCCAAGAGCTTGCAATTTTGGATGATTTTTGGGCAATTTTTCGATTTAATTGGTAAAGTAATGAATAGTGGTCAAAAAGTAAGAACAATTCTCCAAGTGACACTTGTCACTATAATTAATACATGGCTATCATTTTGTCCTCTCACACCAATCCATTTAGTAACCTCTAGTTATCTCTTAACACCTGCTAAAGGAAACCCGGTATCCAAAACTTAACCTAACTGACCGAATTTGTCCGAACTTTTCGCACTAGTGGGTCTCACGTCCGGTATACGCTCTTAATTTCTCAAAAACTAACCGATACTTGAAAAATCATCTAAAAAACTATATTTACTCATAAAATTATTTAGAAATTTTCCTAATAAAGAAAATGCCGAAAAGCATGCAATTAAATAAATTAAACCCTAAAAAAAAATAGGCAAATTTACGGGGTCTCACACCTTCTCCCCCTTAAAAGAATTTCGCCCTCGAAATTTCTCACTTTAACTCACGAAAAGGTCAGGGTATTTCTTTTGCATTTGTTCTTCCACTTCCCAGGTAGCTTCCTCTATCCCTGGTTTCTCCACAGGATCTTAACCAACGGAATCTTCTTGTTTCTCAGTTCTTTAACTTTCCGGTCAAGCAATTGTACAGGTTTCTCTTCGTAAGCGAGTGATTCATCTATTTCGATTTCCTCTGGCTGTACGATATGGGATGGATCAGGATAGTACTTCTTAAGCATTGAAACGTGGAAGACATCGTGAATTCGGGAGAGACTGGACGGTAGTTCCAAGCGATATGCTACCTTACCAACCCTTTGGAGAATCTTGTAAGGTCCAACGAACCTTGGTTGAAGCTTCATTCCTTTACCTGTTGTGATACTCCGTAATGGTGTGATTTTGAGGAATACATGGTCCCCAACTTCAAACTCCAAATCTTTCCTTCGATTGTCCGCGTAACTCTTTTGTCAGCTTTGAGCGGTTTGGAGTTGTTGTCGTATCAATTTGACCTTTTCTCGCGCCTCTTCCATCCATGGAATAGTCGCTGGATCTAGCGCCTTCCTCTCGCCAACTTCATCCCAGTAGATTGGTGACCGGCACTTCCGTCCATATAGTGCCTCGTATGGAGCCATTTGAATGGACGAATGGTAGCTATTATTGTACGCAAACTCCACTAAGGTCATGTGTTGACCCCAGTTACCTCAAAAATTCAGAATGCAGGTTCGTAGCATGTCCTCGAGAGTTTGGATTGTTCGCTCTGATTGTCCATCCGTCTGAGGGTGATAGGTCGTGCTCAAGTTGAGTTTAGTCCCCAGAGTTTCTTGGAATTTCTGCCAAAACCTAGATACAAAACGGGGATCTCTATCGGAGACGATGCTCACAGGAACGCCATATAACCTTACGATCTCGTCCATATACATTTGAGCCAACTTGTCTATGGAATACTTCATGTTTACCGGCAAGAAATGGGCCGACTTGGTTAATCGATCGACGATTACCCAAACGGCATCGTGTCCTCGTTGCGGTCGCGGCAAACCAGAAACGAAGTCCATTGTGATGTTTTCCCATTTCCATTCAGGTATCTCAAGAGGTTGTAGTAACCCCAATGGTTTTTGATGATCCGCCTTAACTTGTTGGCAAATGAGACATTTCTGCACGTACAGGGCGATTTCCTTCTTCATATTGTCCCACCAGTAGGCTCCTTTTAGATCCCGATACATCTTGCTACTACCCGGATGGATTGTATACTTGGATCGATGAGCCTCCTCTAAGATCTCAGTCCTTAACGCTTCATCTTTGGGTACCACCACTCGGTTCCGGTATCTTAAAATACCCGCAGGACTAAAGTTGAAGTCAGTTGATTCCCCCTTTTCCACTTTCTCTCCCCATTTTCGCACCATTGAATCCTCCTTTTGAGCTCCTTTAATCCGCTCCAAGAGGGTGGAGGTTACCTTAATGTTGCCAAAAATCACCTTATGACTCCCAAGGCAGGGTTTCCACTCGCAAACGGATTCTAATAAATCCCACTCTTTAATCATTAACCCTGCTACCTGAGCCTTGCGACTTAAAGCATCGGCCACTACATTCGCCTTTCCCGGATGGTAATTGATAGTGCAGTCGTAATCCTCCAGAAATTCCATCCACCGTCGCTGCCTCATATTCAATTCCTTTTGCGAGAAAAGGTATCTAAGACTCTTGTGGTCCGAATAAACCTCAAAAGTCACTCCATATAGGTAGTGTCTCCACTTTTTCAGAGCAAAAACAACGGCGGCTAACTCCAGATCGTGGGTCGGGTAATTCTGCTCGTGGAGTTTTAACTTTCTAGAGGCAAAAGATATCACCTTCCGATCTTGCATTAAAACGCATCCCAGGTCTTCTCGCGACGCATCGGTATAAACGGTGAACCCGTCTACTCCATTAGGCAAGACTAGAACTGGAGCCATGGTCAATCTTTTCTTTAACTCTTGGAAACTTGTCTCACATCGGGCATTCCATACGAAACGACCATGTTTCTTTGTCAAGTCAGTTAAAGGACCGGCTAACTTAGAAAAGTTTTTAATGAATCGCCAGTAGTACCCAGCCAGCCCTAGAAAGCTGCGGATCTCGGTGGGGATTTTGGGTCTCTTCCAATTGGTCACGGCCTCTACTTTCGCCGGGTCAATCGAGATGCCTTCTTGAGAAATCACGTGCCCTAGAAAGGACATTTTCTCCAACCAAAATTCACACTTGCTGAACTTGGCGTACAGTTGATGGTCCCTTAGGGTTTGTAAGACAACCTTCAGGTGCTGCTCATGCTCTTCACGTGTCTTGGAATAGACCAGAATGTCGTCGATGAAGACTACTACAAATCGATCCAGGTAGGGCTTAAAAATCCTATGCATTAAATCCATGAAGGCGGCAGGAGCATTGGTTAGTCCAAAAGGCATAACTGCGAACTCATAATGCTCGTATCTCGAATTGAAAACGGTTTTCGGGATATCCTCCTTCCTGATTAATAACTGGTAATACCCTTGGCGGAGGTCCAATTTCGAGAAGACCACCGCTCCTTGCAACTGTAGAACAACTCATCAATATGGGGCAATGGATACTTATTTTTAACCGTAATATTGTTCAGGCTCCGATAATCAATACACATTCGCAAACTGCCGTCCTTTTTCTTCACGAACAGTACAGGAGCTCCCCACGGAGACCCACTCTCATGAATGAAACCCCGATCCAAAAGATCTTGTAATTGCAATTTCAGCTCCTTAAGTTCAGCAGGGGCCATTCGATACGGGGTTTTTGAGATAGGCGAGATTCCCGGTAGCAAGTCGATCTTAAATTCTATTTCTCTCTCCGGAGGCAAGTATACCAACTCGTCAGGAAACACATCCGGATATTCCCTTACTATAGGCACGTCCTTCACCTTCCATTTATCCGTAGGGGTGTTGATTAGAAAGGCAAAAAATCCTTGCGCCCCTCTATTTAACAGTTTTCTAGCCCGAATGCCCGAAATCAGGACGGATGAGGCTAACCTTCCCCTTATATCTAACCTTAGGGTCGCCTCCCCAGGAATGCAGAATTCTACCACCTTCTTCTTACAATCTAGTTGGGCGTTATAACTGGCTAACTAGTCCATGCCCAAGATCACGTTATACCCCTTGATGGACAGGCTAATCAAGTCCTCTAACAATTTTCTCTCTCCTACCCAAACTTCGCAATCCTTATAAACCAAACTAGTAACCAGACAATGATTTCCCATAGGCGTACTAACTTCTTGGTCGTAAGGTAAACTAGCAGGTTTGAGGTCAATGCCACACATGAAATTAGGGTTAACAAAGGAATGAGTGGCACCAGGATCTACTAAAACTTTTGCAAAACGGTGGAATACAGGGATCGTACCTTCTACGACCTCAGAGGAGTCTGGGACCTGCTGTGGCTCCAATGAGTATACGCGAGCCGCGACCTTAGGTTTCATCCCATCTCCCTTAGCTGGTCCCACATTGGTCTTTGGTGCTGGTTGAGCTCCTTTTCCATCTTGCTTTAAGATTGGGCAGGTAGCAAGCTGGTGGTCTGCGCTTCCGCAATGCAGACATTTGCCCTCTTTCTTCCAGCAATTATCTTCGGAGTGATTCGGCTTTCCGCAGTACCCACAAGGCCCACGGGACGCCGAACCTGCACCCCTCTGGAAATTTCCGTCTTGGCCTCTTCCGGCCGAGCCGCCCCTGGACTGAGCCCCTCTGCCGAAACCCGACTGTCGTCCACCTCCAGCTCCCCGTCCGAACTTGGAGGGGTATCCCCTTGCCCTGAACTGCTTCCAGGAAAGCCTTGCTTCTTTGCCTGGAAGTTCCGTACTTGTACCCTAGCACTCTCTACCCGTTGGGCCTTTTCCACGGCCTCGCTAAAAGCATTAATCTAAGCCACCGCGAGGTCCTTCTGAATTTCTACGTTCAGGCCTTGGATAAAACGCCTGATCCGCCGTTGCTCGGTCATTATCAGCTCAGGGGCAAACTTGGATAGGCGGGTGAATTGGCTCTCGTACTCCGCTACAGACTGGGCCCCTTGACGGAGTCGGATAAACTCGTCTTCCTTCCTCTCCTGGACTAGAGGAGGAAAGAATTTAGCGTTGAACTCTCGCATAAAATTCACCCAAATCCTGGGCGTTTGTTCCAGTTCCCATTTTTGCGGAATAACATTCCACCAGGAACGGGTCGCCCCTTCTAGCTGAAAGACGGCAAAGGTTACATGCCTCTCCTCGGTATAGTGCAAGGCAGCAAAAATATCTACCATTTTCTCGAGCCACCTTTCGGCGACATCCGGGTCGGGCCCCCCAATGAACTTCGGTGGGGCAAACTTTTGGAATCTCTCAAGAGCCCTATCGTCGCTCTCGACGTGATTGCCAGGGTTTCCAGGATTAGGGTTCGGGTTTTGGCCCTGTTGCTGCACCACTTGTGCCAGCAGGTTGGTCATTTGCTGCATAGCGGCAGCTATTTGCACGTTGGGGTCAACCCTCGGTTCAGGATTAGGTCCAGATGAGGTTTCCCCAGCATCCCGGGCTGACGTAGGTTGCCTACTCCCACGCCCACGTTCCCGTCCACTACGTGTGCCTTCCATGAAATCTATTAATCTAGGCAAACGTAACTAGAGCACTAAGTAACCATACCGGTAAATAAGAACCCAAAATTTTAATAACAAAGCATATATATACATTCCAAGCAAGTCAAACAAAGCACATATCATCAAGCAGTCAAGTCAGGTACAACAAAACAGTCCATAAGGGAAAGACATCATCAAAAGTAATAGACACATCGCTAGTCCAAGCATACAAAAACGGCTAGCTAACGGTCTTTCCCAGGTCTACCCGTCCCTATCCGTCCTATATACAATAGTCAAAAACCTCCAAGAGACCCTAAAAGTACGACCTAATCCGCCGTCGGGCTAGTGGACCCACCCGACGGGGTGGATTCACATCCTGCCCCGGCCCCTGTGCACGACGCCTCGTCGCTCTCCTCCTCGAGCAAGTCGTCGCAGAGGTTCATGATCGAATCGGCTCGAACCCTAACTTTCCGAGCTCGCTTAGCCAAACGCTCGCGTGCCTCCCTAAGCTGAGCGCAGAGGTCGTCCACCCTATCTTCACACTCGATCACATCGTACTCTAAATCCTTGATTCGCTTGGCTTGTTTCTCGTTAGCCGCCCTCAATTGGTTCACCTCAGCCTCGAGCCTAGCGTTATCTTTTGCTAACTCCTTTCGCTCCTCGACCACGACCAACACGACGGCATTAGGGTAGGCGTAGGTGTGGCGACACTCACACCGTCGGAGGCGGTTAGCCGGGCTCCAACGCACAACGGCCCCTCTCGACCGGATCTGATACTTAATCACTGGAAGCGGTCCCCGGGGTCGCTCACCAGTAGGGCTACCACTAGGCCCACTGTGTCCGTCCATCCTACACCAAAAGGGTAAGTAAACGTAAATAACCTTAAGGGACAAAAGCAAAATAATCCTCAAGTCGAGCATTTCTAATACACCCAGGCCAATTCAAACCTAGGTTCTGATACCACCTGTGACAGCCCCACCTTCCCTTAAGGCGAACCAAAGGGGTTAGCGGACTGCCTGCCCAACTCTCGCCAGGACTAACGAGACAGTTTAATGCGGTCTAAAACGGTTCGGAATATATAAGCGCGCTCAGACAAGCCAAAATCACAAAATAAGAAAACATGAAAATCGGAGTCGACATGAAAGCCGAATCTGTCCAAGAACCATCCAAACATCAATCAAACATGTACATCTTGCATTAAGCATTTACAAGCCGAAATAGCATACAAACGGGATCCTACCAGTTTATACATGTACGGTTTGCAAATTACAAGTCAAAAGAGGAAACGGATCAAAATACATTTAGGGTTTCATTCATTGAGGAGCTACACAAAATGTATCTACATCTAGCTCAACTCGGCAACCAACTATCAAAGCCATTCCAAAAGTATTCAAATTCCTGTAAGGAAAACAAAAGGAATAGAGTGAGCTTACGCCCAGTGAGATACTATCACTCAAGCAACCAAGTGCATATAAGCATAAGACTTTTCACCCCAATTCATTCAATAAAGAAGTAAACCAAGATCACACATTAATAAAATTGGTAAAAGGATACGGACGGCTCTCAAGAGCCCCTTTCCTCGCTTATATACTTGATCGGACCTCATTGACCCTCCGTCAATGTTTAAAGAGTAACCAACCGTAGGCTCCACTTTACTTCCATTCCTTCCACCCAACATACCCCTACCGGATCCGAACTCCAAACAGTTTAAAATTGGTAATACTCGAGTATACCGGAATCGAGAGTCTCATACTACAAGATTCCATATAACAGTCCCCATGGCTCGTCGATTTTCACGACCAAGCCCTTGCCGGCTCGATTCAATCAACTACCAATGGGGTTGAGTTCAGTAGTAACAGTAATGGCCGTTGGATACTCGCCAAACGACACCAAAGCCAGTATTTCATGTACCATTTAAGTATCACAGGAAACAGTCATATTGAACATAAAGGTGAGAGTGATCAAGTACACTCTCACTTCAATCAATGTCAACGGTGCACATAACATTCAAGGCATCAATTTCAAGTATAACCAAGCCACATAGTAGCAAACAAGTGAGTAGTACACTCACCAAGCAAGTAAATGATATTTCATACACTTCCGTCCAAAGAGCGTCTTGAACCACCGTCACGCCCTAAAACATTCAAATAAGCACAATGAGACTCGAATACGAGTCATAAACCAAATCCACATACTACCAAAAATAAGGCTCCATTAGAACGTATAAGTACCAAAGTAAGCTAGGGAAAATCCGGAAATGAAAGTTAAGCCCTAAAACCCAAAAACAGTTTTGACGTCGTTTAGCGTATTGGACACAACCGGCACTACGATTATCGGATGGAGGTGTAATATACACCGTTTCGAAGCTAACAGAAAGGGATACAATGTTGAAGAAGATCACTCAGTCCAGTTTGTAGTGAAACTAAGTCAAAATTGCAATGTACCAACCCAGAACCGCAAAGCAGGTTAGCGAACCGCATTCTGGTTAAATAACCATAATTCAGGCTACCAAAGTCCAATTCAAGTGATTCCAAAGCCATCCGAAAGCTAAGATACCAAGCTATATTTATTAAGAAGACATCAACAACCAAATCAGTATTATTCCCGGTCAAACTAACCAATTACAGAAGCGGATTATCAGTTTCGGACAGAAACAGGGAAGCAGGGGTATTTCAGTCTTTTCACATACTACGTTGCTCCGATTGGCCTGAAATTTTGTAGGCATCTATAAAATATCATTCCCTACAACTTTCATGTTTTAACCCAAGGCTAATTCGGCCTCTAACTAGGTCCAACAGTACCAGGCAGAATAGTGAGAAATTGGAACCCTAACCTGGAAATTTCGGTTCAAAGCGGAAATTTTCCGCAAATAGCTACAATTTACACACTAAGGCTTCATTCTAAACCATTCCCAACCATCATCCATGGCCACACAATATTAATCATATGAAAACAGAAAAATCGTAAATAAATATAAAACTTCACCAATTCAACCAAAAGTCACAAAAAAACACCTAAAATTATCTCTTTAACTCACATATGGTACAAATGGAACATTAATAGGATCAAAGGGAAGGTTCCTTGGTCACATACCTTGTAAACCCAAGAAAAGACCCAATTTAGCACCTTGCTCCTCCAAACCACTTCACAACCAATCTTAATACCACTAAACTAAGAGGTTTTATGGAGTAATTTGAAGATTAACCGGTTGGAATGAAAGATTGAATAAGATTAGAAGTAAGAAAGTGGAGAGGTTTTTCTTCTTTTCTCTTGAAAGATGGCTCGCCAAGAACTTGCAATTTTGGATGATTTTTGGGCAATTTTTTGATTTAATTGGTAAAGTAATGAATAGTGGTCAAAAAGTAAGAACAATTCTCCAAGTGACACTTGTCACTATAATTAATACATGGCTATCCTTTTGTCCTCTCACACCAATCCATTTAGTAACCTCTAGTTATCTCTTAACATCTGCTAAAGGAAACCCGGTATCCAAAACTTAACCTAACTGGCCGAATTTTTCCGAACTTTCCGTACTAGCGGGTGCCACGTCCGGTATACGCTCTTAATTTCTCAAAAACTAACCGATACTAGAAAAATCATCTAAAAACTATATTTACTCATAAAAATTATTTAGAAAATTTTCCTAATAAAGAAAATGCAGAAAAGCATGCAATTAAATAAATTAAACCCTAAAAAAAAATAGGCAAATTTACGGGGTCTCACAGGAAATATGGGATAAGGGATGTACATACATGGGAAATGTCATGCAAAAATGATAAAAACCCTAAAATGTAGCAAATATGCATGAAAGTGTAGTGATTGTCACACAAACATGTTCTAACGCATAGATGGTCCCTAAGGGTCTAGCGTTGGACTAGCCCACATTTATGAATCCTCACTAGCGTTGGACTAGTGGGAAATCGGAACAAAAGTCCACAACTAGCGTTGGACTAGTGTGGAATCGAAAAAGGGGCCACAACTAACATTGGACTAGTGTGGTGATGTCACACATTTATTATAATCAAATAAATCATGTAAAACATAATAAAGTAAATAAACACATAAATCATATAAAACACATAACACATAAGCATGATATCTAGATGAAAGACCCTAGGAAAGCGAATAACACGTAACACACAAGCATGCAAGGCACACAATGTAAATAAAAGCAATAGGAACCTAACTATTACATTAGGGGGGCCTACTACAATCTAAGGGGAAAAATAAAATAAAACAGCATAAAAACCTAACTATTACAACTTGGCATTTAAATGCCTTCCAAATAATTAAAATTTACCTAAAATAAATATATAAAATTTAAAAAAATAAAGCGACTAAATAAATAAATGAAATGAAAACATTCAAAAGGCATGTAATTAAGCACATAAAGTCACATAGGGGCACATAGGGTCAAGTAAAAATCAAAATAAGGGGTAGAGTGTACCTCCCTTGAATTGGTGCCCTAATGAAGTGAAGTTACTTATTTACCCTCCAAAAACCAAGAAAAGGTCAAGGCATCACTTTAATTAATAAATAATCACATGAAATGGAAATAAACACCAAATTGAATCATTCAAAGCATTCAAATGAACTAAACAACCCCTATTCATCAAATTGAAACAAACAAGGATCCATTTGAAAGAATTAAAGAAGTTCGAGAGATCAATTTATTATTGTTAAAATACTAGGGGTCTAGAAAAAAAAGGAAATTAAAATTAATGACTTAAGATGAAACATATCAAAATTAAATGCTAAACTTCACAAAATGAATGAAAACCCATTTATTATAATTAAATAACAAAACTAGCTAAAAATTTTAAGGAAAATTGAAATCAAAACTATAAATTCATCAAAATTTATTAAAGTTTCAAATTTTATCCTAAAATCCCACTAAAATCTGTCCAACAATTATGTTAAAACATATTACAGAAAAAAGACATGTTAAGGGGATACAATTGATTAAATTATTCAATTATTTGGGCTAAAGTAGCATTATCCAAAAGCTAAGGGGCTGAAATGAAATTCTTGGAAGATTTTCATGCAAATTTCATGCAAATTCTACGAAACATTTCTGCAACAAGAAAAACTTTCGGCAGCCAGCTGATGAAGCTTTCTGCAATTGTATACAAGCTTTCGACAACAAATTTCATACAAGACTTCGAACCAAATCCAATTAAAACCGTTGCTCAACACCTCTTAACAACACTGAACACTTCAACTAACCAATGACCCCAAAGCTATTGCCAATAAATAAAAACTTCAGCTCTTCAAGACATCAAACCTAGACAGGAAAATGAATACCAAATGCGTTTTGAAAGAATCTGGAGAAAAACCATGCAAATCTAACAATTTTCTAAAACCTTGCGTTTTGAACAACCTCAAGCATGTATTAAACTATGAGAAGATACATAAGGCAACAAAAAAATGAAAAGGAAACAACTCAGAATCCAAGGTTTCCTTCATCCATTCCCAACTGATGAACTTATGCTTTTCATTTCTAAAATCTCATACCCAAAATTAACGAACAAAGGATAAAACAGCAATGAAACCAAGTGTTTTAAACAAACTAAGAACTTGAGCAACCCAAAATGACTAATCAACCCTGTGGCAACTTCATTTCTACAATTCGGCATGCATGAACTCCAATAAAACTAATTTCACAAGACTCAACCCAACAAGATACCATGTAATGATACAGAATTAAAAATTCAAAATCCCTCCCTTCAAAAACCAGAAAATCTTAACCCAACTTCACTGATGAAGACACATATTGCTCGAACCACAACAAAACGAGGATAACCGACAGGGGAGGGGAACGGGTTCGTATGATTGGTGAAAAACAACTCTAGTTGAAACAACTCCAGTTTGAACAAAGCCAACTCTACACTTACACATGCCAATCATTCAGAATAAAACAAAACATGCAAAGATAGAAAATTTCTTCAATCTTATCCAACACATAAACTCACATGCATTGTCAAACAGGCGGCCCATGTAAACATCACTTCCCTTTTCACAGAAAGTATCTTACTACTAAACCACAGCCTAATAACAAATTCACCAAACAAATTCCAAGCCTTAACATACCTAACATGCAAAACAGCAAAAGGCAACGACTTTGGGGCTGTAAAACACAAACCAACGCAAAGATAACAGCAAACAGCAAGCCACGGGATGATGGAGGATACATTCACGGACTTCGAACAGCTTGAGGCTGATCGAAGCTCCTCTCACCAAAACAGAAATCACAAATCACATCTCAATATTAAGGCATAAATACCAGGGAAAGGTAAGAACTTTTACCGAAAGAAAGGAAAAAACTGGCAGCAGACTAAGTTGACGCCCAAAGCAGTGCCTTTCCAATACTGTTTCTTCCCTTCAGCCTCCTCCTTTTCGCAGCTTCTCTCCTTATCTTCCCTTCCAAAACCTTTGATGTTTCTCTCCAACCCGTAGCTCTTCTTTCTCTCGTTCTCTCGGTCTATCCTTTCACTTTTTCTCAGTTTTTTCTTTCAATCTCGTTTCCTCTTTTCCCTTTGGTTTTTCTCTCTAACTCCACCGCCAACCTCTTTTTCTATCTGTTTTGTTCCTTCCTAGCCGTCACCCTTTTTTTTTTCTCTCAGCTCTCGGTTTTCTATGTTTTCTTGTTCCTCCACTTCGTTTTCCCGTTTTTCAGCCCCTTTTCTTGCTAGATTTCTTTTCACTCAGCCGCCACCCTTTTCTCTCCTCTTTTTTTTCTAAAACCCTCGGTTCTCCCCTTTTTTTCCTTTTATATCAAAATGGCAGCTTCAAACCCTGATCTCAAGGGTTCTCCATAAACCTCAGCCCACCGCCTCTATTTTTAGCCATTCGATTGGCTTTGTTTGTGTGTGATTCTTGAGGTCTTGATCAAGGCCAGCTGGAATGAGGTTAAAGTGATCCAATGGTGAAGAAAATGGAGGAAAGAAACGTGGAAAAAAAATGAAAAATGTTGCTGCATTATGTACTGTAGGACTTCCATGGGAAACAACTGCACGCGCGCGTGAGTTACCCACATTTTTTTAAACTATAATAAAGTGACTTTTTAACAAAAAATGGAAATAAAATAAGATCAACTAAAAGATAATAAAATACTAAAAAAAATTTTTGTGTTTGATTGATGATTTGTCCCTTTTTATTTTGTAATATATTTTTTTTTTAAACCTGATTTTCATTATTTCTCTTTTTTTTCTTTCATCAAAATCAATTTAAGTAAACAAAATCCCCAACTGAAGTTATATTGCAACAAATTTTCATTTATTGAATCTAAAAGGATTAAAACACATTTTTTTTTGTGAAAAATTTTCTTTTCCGAAATTTTAATTCAAGAAAACTTAGGAATAAAAATGAAACCAATGAACCTAATATAAAATAATTTAAAAACTAAAAATCGAGAATAAATCTAAAATCGAATTAAATAAGGAATGAAACTAAAAAGATCAAATGAGTGAAATTTTTTGTGTCTACAAATATATGTGTGCTTGACTTGAACGTCGGTTGGGCATGTTTTCCACTGGCTATATGACGTGCTTGGGATCCCAAACCTTATCGGCTAGTTGGTCAAATCAAGCCAGTGAGGGCTTGGTCGAGGTGACCGTCAAACCATGGGTCCTGTATCTTATCACTGGCTCTAGTATACTCGAGTATTACCCCACTTGTTACTTGTTTGGCGTGCAGGCCCGGTAAAGGGAGATAATTGGTGGACGGAGATTGGCGTGAAGTAGTGTTCTACTGGGTCTTGATATTGTATTTCAAGGTTGACGGAGTGTCAACGGTTGCGAGACAAGCGGCCAATGCGAGAGAAACTTTATTCTTCCACTTGAAAGTGCTAATTGTTCCTTACTTGCCTGTTATTGATTTGCCTAGTTATTGTTTTCTTACTTGTTTTGAGATTGCTACTTTGTTTACATGTTTCTTGGAGCCTCACTGAATTATGGCTCACTCCATTAGTTTTTTTTCCTTATAGGGAACGAGAGCGAGGGCATGTGATTGAGAGAAGGCAGAGATTTCGTTTAGACCCCTTGACTTTTATAGTAGTACTAGTGTTCTTCTAGAGTTAGTATCTCGGCTTGAGCTTGAATCATTTGTTACATTTTGGGTCTGTATGGATATTTGCAATAATCGAATGTATATATGTTAAGTTTGACTATTGCTACTCCTCTTGCTCTTGAAGTTATGATTCGTATTTTTAAGAGTTGTGAGTGAGTCTTGGTAAGAGTTAGGTAGACGGTCCGCGGGTATGCCCCTAGGGGGAGGTGGGATCGTCACATCTTATAAACAAAATTGGATGAATTGAGATAGTAGAGGCAAAATATTTACTCCTAAATGCAGGAAAGGTTTTAGGCTTTAGACATGCTATAATGTTCAGTTATTTAACAGGTGAAAATCTCTCGCAAATAGCAAGGCAAGTTGCCCATGAATAGCAAGCCAATTTGTTGTTGTGGCAAAAAATCAGAATGAATTGTTCAAACAACAATATTTTTGAAAAAAAATCTCCATTCATGGGGAGGGACGTCACTCAAACAACAAGTTTCTTTATGCAAACAATGAAAAAAATAATAAATTGACATTTGAATAATTTTCGTCTTGTAGCCCTCAACCTTCTTGATTTGTATTTCAAAACTTTTACATGATTGTTATTTTTTAAAGTTAGATATTCTATACATAATGTCCTTTTCAAATATTAACAGCTTATCATGAAATTAAACAAACATTATACAAGTATATGGATGATGTGTAGAAATGAGAAAGTTAAATAAAGTAATGGTATGTCAAAATTAGAAATATAATTTTTATCTAAAGTACGACTAATGTACTAGTATTATAATATTTAGCTTTTCTTTTCTTCATATATCTTCTTTTAAAATATATGTGCTTCTTATATTTATTTTTTATTTTATTATAATAGTAAGGAGTTTCACATTACAAGGGATTTGCACTCCAATATCGTGATACACTATTTACAAGGGATTTTTCTAAAATTCCTTTTGCATCTTTATATGTTAACTTATTTATTGAAGTTGCTACCCTCGATCCAATTTTCCATTTATCTATTGTTTTTTCTATGTTTTTTACACAGTCTAAATCTAAAAATGTTCCAGAAGGAAATATAGCTTCAAATGTTAATTTTTTCCCAGAGTGTATATCCTTCGCTATCTAAATAGCCTTTTTGTTTAGCTATATTCACTAATGAAGAGCTAAATGAATTTTCTGAACTAGGTCTTTGTTAGGTGTATGTAGTTGGAGCAAAATGACTGGATTGGGACATGTCATTTATATTTGGATTTTCATGCATTTTAGGTTTTACATCTAGTTTTGTATTTATCATCATTTTATTTAATTTAGTACTTATTTGTTCTATTTTAGAATCTAAAAGATAAGTAAATGTATTTTCAGAGTTGCTCATCTTATCTTAGAAATATATTTGGTTAAATATTCAATTGTAGTCTTGTGTCTTTTTTCTACGGATTTTTCTTCTAGATTTTTGTCTAATTTTTCTTTGATTAGTTGAATTTCTCATTTTAAATCTTTATAATCCACAATATTGTTTTCTATACTTCAAGTAAATCTTGTTCTATTTTTAAATTTTCAGGTTCTAAAAATTTATATTGTTCTGAACTCAGGTACGCGTTCTTATTAAATATAAATTTCTTTCTCTTACAACTTTTTCTAAATATTGTTTGTCTATTTCTAATAATATATTTAATGCTTCTATTACAATGTCTTCAAAAGGGTTTTTATTTATAAGATTTCTTACTATATTTATTTTGATTTTTATTGCTAAATCTCTACTAATGTATTTTTGACATTCTTGGTAATATGTTATTCTTTCTGGTTTATTCATTGTTTATCTAAATGGTCATTTCTATAGTGGTTTGTAAATTTTTTGTTTATTTGTGAATACTTATTATTTAATAAATATCTTTCATTTTCTAATTCTTTTCATTCTTTATATCTTTGGTGACAAGTAGCAGGGTGATATTATTTAAGGTAAGATGTATCCATCTACTTTAATAATATAAAATTGTTTCTTTTAATTCCTATAATTAATAGGCATATTCTTTAATAAGGAATATCATAGCATCACATATTAAACATTCTTCCATTTCAAGGATAAGGATAATGCCAATTCAAATCATTAAATTCTATTCCATTATGAAAATATCTAATAGGGACTGGGTTTGCATCATATTCTTCATCAGAAATATAATCATCCTCATCATTTAATGGAATATGTGGATCATTATTGAGCTCTGATACCATTTTGGTGCCCAAATTTAAGTCAAAATTTAAGCTTAAATTGGCTAACAAGATATTTATATTTATAATTCTTGATGTAACGATTATTTTTATCTGTAAAGTGTATTTAGGATGTGTTATATTTATTGATAAAATACTACATAAGTTTGACGTATCTTCCATAAAATTTTCAAGAGAGTAGAGTGCATACCATATCTAAACTAACATCTTATTAGTGAAAAATGTGACGCCCCTACCTCTCCCTAGGGTATCAGTGGGACGCCTGTCCAAGTCTCGTCACGACTCACTCACCGTTCAAGCTTAATAAAGGATCACAATTAACCATCGACTTAATTAAGAAGTACTTCGAATATACAAGTTCAAAACTCCCAAGTATACCATTTACAATTACAATCCACAATTCCCAAGTGTAACAAAATTTACACTTCAATGGTCCCCAATAACATACAAAAGTATACTAGTTTCAACCAAAAGTCGCTAGTTTAGAATCTCCAACTTCCACCTCCAAACCCTGCTGAGGAAAACAAAGTTAAAGGGATGAGCTAACGCTCAGTGAGGCCAAGAAAACAAGTAAGCAATCAAGCACGTAGGACCAATTAATCGAATAGCATGTTTGAAAGCATCTTTAACATGAACTTTTATTTAAATGCACAAGTAGGAAATAAACACACAAGGAAGGATACAGGAGCTCTCAGGAGCTATTTTCACGTTTCAACCGCTTCAAGCCATCTGGGGTTGACTCTCCGTCAACTCAAGTAGTAACATGACCGTAGTGCTCCACTTACTTCTTCTATCCAACATAACACCCTCTCGGATCTGGAACCAAACACGCATGAGGTGGCAATACTAATTGAGTATGCCAAGCAAGATCTCAAAAGATCAAACTATAAAATTTCCCATGGTTCACCAAGTTTCTCGACCAAACCCTTACTGGCTCGAGTTACGAGGTTAGCCAATGGGTTGGGGTGTTCCCAGAAGTATAAGTGGTCGATGAGACATCGCTCCAATCGACTTAGACTTGTTTTGGGCTCTGAGTCGGTATGAGAGACACCTCCCACCTGATTAGGGTGTGGTACATGCTGCCGCTCAGAGAATCGATCATAGCACTGAGTCGGTATGAGAGGCACCTCCCACCCGAATAGGGTGTGGTACATGCTTCCGTTCAGCGAATCGATTATAGCACTGAGTTGGTATGAGAGGCACCTCCTACCCGAATAGGGTGTGGTACATGCTTCCGCTCAGTGCTCACGAATTAAACATGTTCATGTACAAATGCAAGTCATATATATTCATTTAACAAGTATCATGTAATTAGGACAGAGAGAGGACGAGGGCGGTAAAGTACATTCTCGCCTCGACAAATTCATGTATCATATAGCACTTGTACAAATAGCAATTCAATCATAGTAACATTGAACATGCACTTGACACTCACCAAAAGTCAAGGTAAAACAAGAGCAAAGCGAGAAGTCAGATGAGCTCTTCGGCATCCTCGTGACCACCGGAGACAAGCACAATCATGATTACCTAGGTACTCGACCAAGGTTATAAAGAAAAACATTTTCTTGCTACCCACTCTCAAGGTCACAAGTCGAGTCAAGTTAAAGGAGCTTTCTCGCTAAATCATTGCAATAATGCTCAAAGAGAACTTAAAGTCCGTTTTCGAGTTAAGTCGTGGTAAGTAATCTCAATTCCAAAAGAAAGTACTCTATTTTATTTTGGCACGAAAATCGAGAAAAAGGGGTAGATGGTTTCCATCTCTCAAAACTTTTAATCTCATGTCAAAAAATTAGAATATAAAGAACGTTCATATTTTCCAAACTAATGGAGTCAAAACTCATCAAAACTCCACTCATTTTCATAGTAAATGTCATAGTTAAAGGTTCCAAGTTTCGAATATAAAACTAGTGAAATTTTCCAAGAATTACTCTAGTCAAAACGCTTCCTTTTAAAGTTCCAATCTCATGGAAATCAAGGGCATAAGACTAGGGTTTGAAATCCATTTCTCAAGTATAAGGTGAGGTGCAATTATCCAAGAAAGTTAAACAATCAAGAAAACACATTAAGGGAAGTTTAATCCTTTGGAAACTAAGATTCAAAATGAAGGTCTAATGTTCAAAGAGACCTTGTATCAAATCATGAAATCAAACTTAAAACGGACCCCGACAATCTCAAAGGAAGGTTGAAAGTGATTAAAAGAGTCCTTTGTTTGAAACCAGAAAATTTCCAGTTTGGTGCGACACTATTTGGAAAAATCCTATCTCGAGTTCCATAAGTCCAAAAATTGGAAAATTTATACCGTTGGAAACTAGATTCAAGGTACTAAGACTTTCCAGAAGACACTTTTCCCAGATTCAAATCAGAAAGCATTCAAATCTCAGCTCAAACTGACTATTTTATTAAAACAGGGCAGAAACAGTCTTGATTTTTCAGTAAAGTTTGAAAATTCACCAAAATTCACATGAATTGAATTAACCTCTGAAATTTATAACACAGCAAGAATTTCAAGTCAAGTTTCAAACACAACAAGTGAAACTCAGTTTGGATTCTCCAACACCAAGATACAACAGTTTTAAGAAAACTGGTTTTCGCAACCTGTTCCGTTGATTCTCAGTCATAAAGCTTTGGCACAGTTTCGAAATCAGGCTATAACTAACGCTACACAAGTCGAAATTGGAAATGGTTTTTAACGTTGAAACTAAATTCAAAATTCCATAAATCATCAGAAGAAATCATGTTCAAACTCTTTTCACAAGAGGGATGAAATTGAGTCACAAGATGCAGCCGTATAATTTTCTCGGGTAAACAGGTGAAGCAAATTAGTCCACTTTGCCGGTTCGCTACGGCTCACTCAAAATGAATTAGTAGGGGAATTTTATACCGTTGGAAAGCTCTTGGTGTCTAGTTTCAAATGCCGTAAAAGGCACTTGATTTTGGCTTTTGTACAAAGATTTATGAATAGTCAAAGAGCCCCCGGTCGGCTGGCCTGGGCAACTTTTCCAGTTTTCTTTCTTTTCTCAAAACTCAAGTTTTACCCAACCAATTGAAACAATATTTGAGAGATAATTTTTACCCACACAATACAACATATGAAAAGCATTTTTGTATCCATTGGAGCAACAAAATTCGAAATTAAAGCAAGGAAACAAGACAACCAAATTCGGTCAGCCCCTTCCCCTTTATTTTCAAGTTCCTCTGACCTTTTGGCATTTTAATCACAACTGAAGCTACACTTATCAGATTGAGATGCATCTTATGGCGTTTCAAAGTTAAGACATAGACCTACATTTATTATGAAGACCCCTAAAGCCAAATCATGCATTTTCATGGTCAAAAATTGAAATCTCAGAGAAAATAGAAAGCTGTCGGTTAAACAGGGCATTTGGGCAGTCAGGGATATTTTAGTCATTTCACAAGTTACAGTGCACCGATTGATCTGAAATTTTCTGGGTAGAAAGCTAACTCAAATCCCAACAACTTTCATGCTTTGAGCAAGAACTGATTTGGCCTTTATCATGGACGAATATGCATTTCAAGTGGTGAGTGCAAATCTGGAATAAAGCTGGTAGCAAAGAAATAATTGGGAAACAAGAGATGTCTTCAACAAAACCTAACTTCCATGGCTCAAATCACAACTTTCAAGCCAACAACCAAGCTATAATTCACAAGAATACAATCAAACAAGCAAGAATCCTCAAGTCCTCTACCTAAAAGTTCACCTCAAGGCCACTACCTAGGATATAAAGCAAGAAACAAGGGTTTCCTCAAGTCCTCTAGCTTAGGTTGTGGTTAGGGTTTCCAAATCCAAGCAACAACCACTGACCATTACTAATCTTTGAAAAATTAAAGATCAAAGGGAGTAAAATTTGTTACCTCTTGAAGGTTTCTTGAACCCTAGTTGAAGGCAAGATTTTTCACCAACACTCCACCAAAAACCACCACAAGATAGCACCTTTCCTCTAGCTAAAGCAGTATCCAAAGGTCTTGAGGGTTGTGTGTGGATCTTTGAGTAAGATTAAGGCCAAAGGTTAAAACTTTTCCTTCCTCCTTTTGAGCTCCCAATTGGGAGCTGAAGTTTTTGATTTGTGGTGAAAAGGGAAGAAGAAATGTACCTTGTTGTTAGGTCAGAAAGTCAACTTTGATTAGTGGGGTAATAGTGTCATGCACTATTAATTTCCTTATTGTTTGCTACATTTAAATACTAATCCTTCAAGGTAGTTCCTCTAGTACTACAATTACTCATTCTTACTAGTCTAAAATTAATTCTCCAAATCTCCGATTAGTCGTGCCGGCGCGACTTTTGAAAATTTTTTGACGCGTGAACAATAAAAGTATAATTTAAGAAAAATTCACACTAAAATAATAAAATTAAATAACGCCAATGCAAATAATTTTAAAATAAGTAAAAATTAAAAATAAAAATACGAGTCCTCACAAAAAAAGGGTCCATCATGCTTTCATACCTTTCTCTGATTTTTTACCGCTAAAGCTTCGGTTACTTCCCTAAGAACTTCTTACTTGGGTGTTGTAGCCTCCAACTACTAGGCTGACTTCCTTTAAGAGCAGCTTTAGAACTTAGCAGCACGGTTTAGTTTCATTTCCTACCTCTAAGAATACTTAGATGTAAAGGATTCAAAGCTATGAAGACTTTTAGATATTATCTTTATATGGTAATTGCAAAAACAAAAATTCATATTAGAATTCCATCAAATTTTTATAAACTCGAGACAACAGGATTTGACTGTTAAAAAAAGTGTCATAGTAATGATAGTGAAAATAAATTACAATAATAAGATTAAAATCAAAATAGTTAAAAAAATTCATGAAATGTATGAGGTATGAAACAATTTAGATTTTATAGCCACAAATCTACCAAGGCAAAAGTTGTGATCAACTTTAAACAATTCAATTTTTTCTCATGTAGTGATTGACAATTGTGTAAAACTTTCAATATACATCAATTTTAAACTATTCAAATTTTTCTCATGCAGCAACTGACAACTATTCAAATTTATCAAGTCTAGTCATTCTTCAAAAAAGGATAATGAGGTTTTTAGGATGGAACAAATAATCAGTTTGAGAGCCAACACTATGATTTGGAAGGGCATTCATAGGTTTGTTATGGTGATACTACAAGACCAATCCTTTAAAAAAGTTTTCTTATTCTCAATATTATTCTATTTAATGTCTAGTTTTCTCTTCTAAGTTTGAGGATAACAATTTTAGTAAAACATTCAATAATTGGCTTATTTGACTAACAAAATATGACAATACTGTCCTTGTAACTATCTACATAAACATAAAAAAAGAAGAAGAGAAATTACTCTTTAACAAATAACAAGCTTAATAATCACATATGGTGTGAAAGGAAATCTGAGTTCACTATGACCACATAAGTGGGAACATCAATATTTTTAAAGAATTATTCTATAACACAATGTACTTAAATGAATGTTGTTACAAGCATTGCTTTATCACTTTTGTTATTTACACTAACCAACACTTCATTATTTAACTAGGTCACTAAAGTGAGAAAATTTGACTGCTTGATATTTAGGAAGGGCAAACTAACATTAAACTAATTCCTAGAAGAGAAAATTGAAATTATCTTTAGTGGATTTTGCCTTAACTACCAATTAAAACCAAATTCAGAAGTTCATGCACCTAATAAGTATTTTCTAAATGAGTCAAATTATTCAATTATGGATTACTTAACCAACACTACTAAAAGGGGCTAATCTGCCTCATTTTTTAATTCTAATGAAGCAAAATAAACATCACACCAAATCTTGGGAGAGGGGGTGAAGTGAAAATTATTATGTTTAGGTTCGTTTTGAAGGGACTATTTAGGAACAAATTTGTGAGTATAGTTACCAAATAGACACTTTTGAAAATTAAGGGACCAAATAGGATCTTTGATAAAAATTGAGAGACTATTGGAAGTCATTTTTAAAAGTTAATAGACCAAATAACTTGAGCTTAACCCTAAACCCTGCGAATAATAAATAAATTGTCCACTACTCTAAGTAAATTAAATTAACTGATAAACAACTTACTTTGCACTTTTCACACAAGAGAAACTTGCCTAAAAGAAAAAGGAATGACAAATTTCCTAAAATGGGTGTAGAATTTTCGTGAAAGAACATAATTATAAATTGTAAAATCACTAGGCATATATGGTCTTGTAATATAATAGGGGCTAAACTACGGTAAATTCTCTTGGTATTGTACTATTATCTAAATATTGAGCCCACTTTTTTCCTAAATGGACAATAAATTGGTTTCCCTATTTTTTTTTAAATTGGACAATAAAAAGGTTTCCTCAGATTCTTTGGACTGATCCACAATTTAATTCAATATGTTTATTAAGTTGAAGAAGTGCCCCATTGCAAAGTACTGGTGGGCAACGGGGCAAGTACACAAGTTGGAAGTCATATGCTTCTACCTTGTATATAAGAAGAATGGGAGGTTTAGTGTTTTGCTTCCCATTTTGCCACGTGGCTTTCTGGTTATTTGACAAGTGGCATGACTCTAATAGATTTCCCTCACAAATTGCTCCTGCTCCTTCCACTTTGTTCAGACCAAACCAAGAATAACACTTTGCTCCTTCCACTTTATTAAGGAATTTTGTTCTATTTGATGGGCTTCATTTTTTTTGTTATCCTAAGAGGCCCAAATGAATTTTTGCATTGTTTGTGTGTTGTTTGGCCTATTGGATTACAAAGACTTAACAAAAAGCAAGTAACAAACGGAACTATTATTATATCTTTTTCTTCTTCGGTTGAGAATACTAGCAACAACAAGTACTTTTTAGTTCCTATAGCAGCACTGACTCTTTCACATGCCGATTGTACTTGGAAATATAGAGGCCCTGAAATTCCTCATAGATTTGGTGTTTCATTTTTGCCCAAAATTCAGGGATTTTTCCCCAGAAAAGTGGTTAGCCATCCGATTTCATTCATGTGTACTGGATTTGGTTTTGCAACCATCCAGTTTTTCCACAAGCACCATTCTAAATTCTATTTTCCGAGATTTGATGTGATAGAAATAGAGCGGATAGTGATTTAAGTTTTTAGGTTTAGGAAAGGAAAAGAAAAGGGAAGCACCCATATAAAGGTTATTACTTCTTTCTGTGAAGAATTTCTGTTTGGAAGGAACCTCTTTTTTCGACCTCAAACTGTTTTTGATTAGTAAGAAAGTTTCTGATAAGTGTGTATTTTGTGTGTTTTAAGTGTATTTTTTTATTAGTTTTGGTATGTTTTAATTAGTTTTATAGCTTATGAACTAAGTTTCCAGTGAAAATATGCATTTTATGGTTTAAGTGATAAAAATTGTATTTCTATGGATTTTAATAGTGAAATATTCATGTTTTTGATGGTTTAATGATTCAATCATCAAATGGCATGAATTGAGAAGATAATGGGATGATTGATGATGGTTTGAAGTGATAAAAAGAAATATGAAGTGCAAGAGATGAAATGCAACTTAGTCTACAAGAAGGAAGTTTTACAATTTTGACACCTTGTGGTATTTCGGCTATATCTTGAATTACACACATTGGATTGAGGTTGTGACGACTGGAAAAATTTCCTTACATTTTTTCTTAAAATTCCTTTTTATTTGGAATTTATTACTTTAGAATAGCCTTACTACTCATTTACCCCACAATAAGTGCAAATAAACATAGAATCAAGGGTTTTTCCTTTCATTTTCAAGTTATCGTAAATTAGGGTTTTTACGCCTTTTCGTAGTGAAATTATTCGGCACGGAGTGTGTATCAAATTTAGTGATTTAGAGTGAGTTTTAGATGATATTAAGTGTGTGATTAGAAGTGATAATAATAAGTTAGTGAACTATAAGTTAAAACCCTAGTATACGCGATTTAAGGAAAATCGGCTTGAACCGACGGGTATCGTTCACTACCGATTGAACACACCGCTTGACCACCACTTTATTACCTTAATCCCTTGTTTTTACTTCACTAATCAGCCCTAAATTACCCCTTAATCCAGCCATCTTTGTTGACTAAGGAAAAGGAAAGAAAAGAAAAAAACATGAGATTGAATCCTAAGGTGACAAGTGGCAGCCATCCAATGGTTGTTTGACCAATTAATTTCCTATCATCTTATAACCAAATTAACCTCATTTCTTCACCATTTCTGGCTTGTTGGACGAAATTTTGAGGGGAGAAAAACACAAGAGAGAAAACTCCAACTTTCACCTTGAATCCATCTTGTTTGAGTGAAAAATCAAGAAACTAAACCGATTAATCCTTTCTTTGAGCACTAGGGAAGCTTGGTGTGCTAAAACTTTACAAGGAGAGGTGGTGGATATCTCTTACAAGCATCTTAGTGAGGTATATTGGCTGTCCATCATCTTTAGTTCCCTTAATCTTGCTTAAGTTGCTATACAACTCATATTCTTGGTTAATTGATAGCTATGCAAGTAGTTTTGATGATTATGGAGAATTTGTGAGTTAGGGTTGTGAATTGTTCAGCTATATTTCTTCTTGTTTAGATAGAATATGATGTGAATAAGCTTAGATAAGGAGGTGAAGTAGTGTTTCAAGCTAGAATTGTGAAGATTAGCACTTGAATGCATGAATTCCAGTTTTTCGGTTTTGTATTGCCACGTTGTCGGGTGGAGACTAGCCAATGTCCAGTAGGGGGAAATGAAATGAATGAATGAATGGCAAGAACAATGGAGGGGTTTTCACTTAACAAACAAAATTATTTTAATGCTGGAGGAATAAGGAAATGATTAGTGGAATGAATGAACGAAGGGCTCCACGTGAGCATATATCCTTTTAATGAATGTGTTATTATTGCTTTATATTGTAAATGCTTTCTGGACGACTTGTTAGTATCTGATTAATGTCCTTGTCTAATTGATTTGATTATTGCGTACGGAACCTCGCGGGGCTTTTAGCTCATTCCATTAGTTTTGTTTTCCTTACAGGGGATGCAAGCAAGGGCGATAGACTTGTATAGAATAGCGTAGTCTAGTTTTTTTGAAATTTTGCAATTGTACTCGCTCTAATGCCTGGATAGGGTTGGATGTATTGAGATTGAGAACCTTTGTTATATTTGGGTTGTAACAGCCCCACCTCACCCTAAGGCGAACCAAAGGGTTCGGCGGACCGCCTGCCCAGCTCTCGCCGGGACTCAGTCATACCTCCATCAAAATCGGAATAAAAATGCAAGAATCAAAACGAAATGGAAGGGCCGCCGCCATGCAGGATCCAACCAAGTACAAGGAAACTTTGTTCGCCATGAAAGTGGGTACATTCCCAAATACATATGTTACATAAACATGAGGAAACACTTCAAAATCTACATATTAGTAAGTTTACAGATCCAATAAAAAAAACATTGTATTAAGATACATTTAGGGTTTTCCATACATCGAGGAGCTACACAAAAGAAGATTAAAACTAGCTCAACTCATGCTTCAAAATATCAGAGTCTCCAAAAGGTGGTTTCCTGTAAGGAAAACAAGGATAACGGAACGGGGTGAGCTAGAAGCTCAATGAGGTACCAAAATAATAACAGTCAAGAACCAAGGAACTTCATGCTCAATTAATCACATAGGTGTATCAAATAAGGAGATGAGCAAAATAACTTAGATAGAAAGGATACATGTGGCTCTCAGGAGCCAAATCCCCGTTGCAGTACTTGATCCGACTACGTTGACCCTCCGTCAACTTCCAAATAAGGAAATCAGTCCAGTAGAACACCACTTTAACGCCAAATCCCGTTCACCAAACATACCCCCTTACCAGGCCCGAACGCCAAATAGAAACGGGAATGGTAATACTCGAGTATACCGGAATCAAGAGTCTCAATACTCAAAGATTCCATAAAAACAGGCACCCACGGATTGTCAATTTCCTCGACCAAGCCCTTGCATGGCTCGATTTAATTAACTCCCCATGAGGTTGAGCTCAGGTTTAACAAGGAGGTCGTTGGACACACTTCCAAACGACATTATAACAAGTGCAAATAACAGGCTCAAGTTCATAACAAGTACAAGTAATAGATTTCAGTTTGTACAACACAGGCAAGAGAACGAGTGTGATAAAGTACACCCTCGTCTCAATCAAACTAAACAGGATTCATAGTCATTCATGTCATAGATTTTAAGTACAGATAACTCAAATAACGACAATGCAAGGGAGTGGTACACTCACCAGTTCAAATAAGGATAACTTCAAAAGTTTCCTTCCCAAGTGTGGCTTTAATCGTCGGCACCTCCTAGAACAATCAAGGCAAACACTTAAGACTCGACTCCAAGACCTAGTATGGAATTCGCAAGTGAGACTCGGTTACGAGCCATATGCCTAGTCAAAAGAACCATTAATGCAAAGCGAAGAGGTGACCTCAGAGTGAAAAGGTAACAATTAGTCTTAAAGGCATGAACAACCTCAAAGCCCTACCTACAATGACTGACCAACTCCAAATTTGAAGTAGAAAATGAAAGTAAGATCGATACTAGGAAAACAGGATTTTCCAGTTTCGCGCAACCCTATATGAAAAATCATATCTCAAGTTTTGTAAGTCCAAAATTAGTAAAAGTTATACCGTTGGAAAATACATTCAAAGGGCTATAACTTTCCAGAGAACACCCTCATAAGATTCAGAACGCAAGTCAGTCAAATTCAAGCCTCAAGTTGCTGCTTTATCCAGTGAAAGACAGAACAGGTACAATATTTCAGTCAACTTTGAAAATTCACAATAAATTGTACAGACATAAACAGGGTCTCATATTTACATGGTTTATAGTCCTATGAATCTAGTTTAAAACGCAACAAACAGAACTCAATTCCGACATTCCTACATCAAGATATAGCAAATTTCCCGAGACTGTGCAGAAGCTCCGCGAAAATTTTGACAGCATTTCCCTTGTCTTTCTTTACTTTCCAACCAAACCTCAACACCCACAAATCACAAGCTATCAAACACCTTTAATTAGAGCCACAATAAGGCTCGAATATGAGTCATAAACCGAATCCACATATCACTAGAGTAAAATCTTATGGAACGTATAAGTGCAAAATCAAACTAGGACATATGCGGAAACGAAGTTTGGGTTGGGAAACAAAAGGCAGGTTTGCTGTTGCTTAGCGGAATTAACGTAACTGAAGCTATCCTTGTCGGATTGAGGTGTAATTTACACCGTTTCGAATCTAAGAGAAAGGGCTACAATGTTGAAGAAGGCCACTCAGTCCAGTTTGCAATGTATCTAGGTCAAATTTACCAAAACAATCCCAGATTTTCCAGTTTGAAGTTTACTATGAAATGCAACCAGCAGTCCTGATTCATTCACTCATATCTCAGCACCTACAACTCCAATTCAAGTGATTCCAAAGCCATTAAGAAGACATTAACAACTAAATCAGTAGTATTCCCAGTCAACCTAACCAATTACCAAAGCTGGTTATCAGTTTCGGACAGAAACAGGGCAGCAGGGGTATTTCAGTCTTTTCACAGGCCACGTTGCTCCGATTGGGCTGAAATTTTGTAGGAAACTATAAAACATCATTCTATACAACTTTCATGTTTTAACCTTAAGCTAATTCGTCCTCTAACCTTCTCAAATAAATTCAGACAGAACAGGCCTGTTTGAAACCCTAACCTGGAAATTTTGCCCCAAACCAGAATTTTTGCACAATCAACCATATCCAACATATATCAACTCCATTTTACACAATAAATAACCAACAATCCATGACTAACCAACACTAAACATATGAAATCAGAAAAATCAAGTATAAAATAAAAATCCATCAATCTTCACCACAAGTCATGAAATCATCCAAAAAAATCACTTATTCAACTACCACAAGGCACCAATTTAGCATTATCATGAACAAGAAAGAATTTCTTGGCTACTCACCTTACCAACCCAAGAAAGGAAGCAACTTAGCACCTTAAT
The DNA here is from genome assembly GCF_003713205.1 of Coffea eugenioides. NCBI lineage: Eukaryota > Viridiplantae > Streptophyta > Magnoliopsida > Gentianales > Rubiaceae > Coffea > Coffea eugenioides. The sequence continues at coordinate 107,489 of NW_020861709.1, forward strand.
CTTCCAAACCACTTGATAACCAACCTTGCAACCACTAGACTAGGGGTTTTTATGGAGAGAATCCAAGTTTAATCGGTTAGATTTGAGGATTAAGCAAGATTGGAAGCCAAAGAGTTGAGAGTTTTCTTTTCTTTTCTTGTGGAGAGAGTCAGCCAAGAGAGGGAGAGAAATGATAAATTTTTGGTGAATTTTGGGATTATTTGGTAAAGTTGGCCAATTAGTCAAAGTCCAAGATGAAATAGGGATGTGACACTTGTCACCTTAATTAATGCATGGCTATCCTTTTGTCCCTCTCACACCAATTCATCTAGTAACCTCTAGTTATCTCTTAACACCTGCTAAATTAATCCCGGTATACGAAACTTAACCTAACTGGCCGAATTTTACCGAACTTTCCGCACTAGTGGGTCCCACGCCCGGTATATACTCTTAAAAGCTCATGAACTAACTTATACTAGAAAATACTTTTAAAAACCCTATTTACTCATAAACTTATTTAGAAAATTTTTTCCTAATAAAGAAATTGCATAAAAGGCGTGTAATTAAATAAAATAAAACCCTAGAAAATACGAAAATTTACGGGTTCTCACACTGTCTTCCCCTTAAAAGAATTTCGTCCTCGAAATTCCTTATCATTGTCTTTTTCGGGATACAAAAATTTTACTACTTCCTTCTCGCAGTCAAATTGAGTATCATACTTAGCTAACCAATCTGTACCCCTTCACTAACCAGGCTCATTGAATTCTTTGGTATAGTTTCTTCTTCCTTGCCAAATTGCAATTCCTCCTATACCATTCTAGTAGGCAAACGGTGGAATACCAGAATCTTACCCTCCACGTTCTCAAATGGGTCAGAGACTTGATGTTGTTCTAAGGAGTACACTCGAGCTGACACTTTTGATCCATTCTTTTCCCCCTTCGACTGGTCAGGGTTGGTGGTGGTTGGCTGTTGGCTCCTACTCCCTTCTCGAGATCGGCCTAGGCAATTTGCGATTTAATGGCCTGCACTCCCACAACGCAGGCATTTTCTTCCTTTCTTCCAGCAGACGTTTTCCGTGTGATTCGGCTTCCCACAGTACCCGCAGGGACCATGAGAAGCGGAGACTGAGTTTCTTTGTAAGGCACCACTTGACATTCTCGGTAATTGTACTCCCCCGTTTCCCCTTCCAATCTTAGGAGGCGTACCCTTATCCCCTTGCTCTGAGGTACTTCCATGAAATTCCCTTTTCTTAGCTTGAAAGTTTCTAATTTAAAATCTTGCATTTTCAACTCGTTGAGCTTTCTCTGCCGCATCACTAAATGTATTGAGTTGGGCTACAGCCAGGTCTTTCTGGATCTCAACGTTTAATCCTTGGACAAAACGCCTAATCCTCCTTTGCTCAGTCACGATTAGTTCGGGAGCGAACTTGGACAACCTGGTGAACTGGCTCTCATATTCGGCGATGGTTTGAATTCCCTGGCGGAGTCTAATAAACTCATCTTCTTTCTTTTCCTGGATCAGAGGTGGGAAATACTTCGTGTTGAACTCTCTCATAAAATTCACCCACGTCCTTGGGGTTTGTTCTCTTTCCCACTTCATCCTTATGATGTTCCACCAAGATCGGGCCGCTCCCTCCAATTGGAAGATGGCAAATGTGACCTGTCGCTCCTCAGTATAATGTAACGCAGCAAATAGATCAATCATCTTCTCTAGCCATCTCTCGGCCACGTCAGGGTCTGGTCCTCCCAGGAATTTCGGCGGCGAGAACTTCTGAAATCTTTCGAGGGCTCTATCCTCACCCTCTATATGATTACCAGGGTTCCCTTGCTGATTAATAGGATTTTGGCCTTGATGTCCTACCATGTGAGCCAAAAGGTCGGTCATACGTTGGATAGCGGCAGCCACCTGAATGTTAGGATCCATTCCAGGTTCAGGATTAGGTCCAGACATTGGTTCCCGATTTCCTCTTTCATTTGAGGTTCCACGCCCTCGGCCCCGGCCACTACGAGTACCCTCCATTTGGCTTAACCGGTCTAGGGTCGAAGCACGAATACAATATTAAAATAAAAGTATACAAGTACAGTGATAAAAGTAGGCCATATACATATAGCATGTCTTTAGCAGATAAATCACACAGTAACAGTCAATCAGATTCAAACAAAAGGTATCGCATCGCATGAAAGTTATTAAGAGAACAATGTACTAACTAGGCCAATAGTACACAAGCAACTAACCAAAAACTTCCTCTCTCAAGGCTCCGACCACAATCTATGAGAATAACACGATTTATATCCTAGGCAGGGTCAATCATCCTTAAGAATACCCTAACACATCGCATGAAGTTCCATAGAATCAAATTCTAGTTCGCTCAAGTCATTACTAACCTAGGCGCTCATCTATTTAGTAGTCGGGTACAAGAATCCCAAAATAAAATAATTCACGACTCGGGTTGGCCAGTCCCAAGGGTAATTCATCTACAATCGAGATTCTTACCTGACCTACAGATCTACTATCCCAAAGCACCATGATAAATGTTTATATCTTATAACACTTCACGATCCATAGCTTATGCTCAAAGAGCACTTATACATTCGTACACATTCACGGAATCGGGACCATAACACCACTTGGCCCAATCTCACTCCGCACAGAGACCACGCGAAGCAGCTCTGATACCACTGTGACAGCCCCACCTCACCCTAAGGTGAACCAAAGGGTTCGGCGGACAGCCTGCCCAACTCTCGCCGGGACTCAGTTATACCTCTATCAAAACCGAAATTATTTGCAAGAATCAAAACGAAATGGAAGGGCCGCCGCCATGCAGGATCCAACCAAGTACAAGGAAACTTTGTTCGCCATGAAAGTAGATACATTCACGAATACATATGTTACATAAACATGAGGAAACACTTCAAAATCTACATATTAGTAAGTTTACAGATCCAAAAAATATTGTATTAAGATACATTTAGGGTTTTCCATACATCGAGGAGCTACACAAAAGAAGATTAAAACTAGCTCAACTCATGCTTCAAAATATCAGAGTCTCCAAAAGGTGGTTTCCTGTAAGGAAAACAAGGATAACGGGTCGGGGTGAGTTAGAAGCTCAATGAGGTACCAAAAGAATAACAGTCAAGAACCACGGAACTTCATGCTCAATTAATCACATAGGTGTATCAAATAAGGAGATGAGCAAAATAATTTAGATAGAAAGGATACATCTGGCTCTCAGGAGCCAAATCCCCGTTGCAGTACTTGATCCGACTACGTTGACCCTCCGTCGACTTTCAAATAAGGAAACCAGTCCAGTAGAACACCACTTTAACGCCAAATCCCTTTCACCAAACATACCCCCTTACCGGGCCCGAACGCCAAATAGAAACAGGAATGGTAATACTCGAGTATACCGGAATCAAGAGTCTCAATACTCAAAGATTCCATAAAAACAGGTACCCACGGATTGTCATTTTCCTCGACCAAGCCCTTGCATGGCTCGATTTAATTAACTCCCCATGAGGTTGAGCTCATGTTTAACAAGGAGGTCGTTGGACACACTTCCAAATGACATTATGACAAGTGCTGGTAACAGGCTCAAGTTCATAACAAGTACAAGTAATAGATTTCAGTTTGTACAACACAGGCAAGAGAACGAGTATGACAAAATATACCCTCGTCTCAATCAAACTAAACAGGATTCATAGTCATTCATGTCATAGGTTTCAAGTACAGATAACTCAAATAGCAACAATGCAAGGGAGTGGTACACTCACCAGTTCAAATAAGGATAACTTCAAAAGTTTCCTTCCCAAGTGTGGCTTTAATCGTCGGCACCTCCTAGAACAATCAAGGCAAACACTTAAGACTCGACTCCAAGATCTAGTATGGAATTCACAAGTGAGACTCAGTTACGAGCCATATGCCTAGTCAAAAGAACCATTAATGCAAAGCGAAGAGGTGACCTCGGAGTGAAAAGGTAACAATTAGTCTTAAAGGCATGAACAACCTCAAAGCCCTACCTACAATGACTGACCAAATCCAAATTGGAAGTAGCTAATGAAAGTAAGATCAATACTAAGAAAATATGATTTTCCAGTTTACACAACCCTATAAGAAAAATCATATCTCAAGTTTTGAAAGTCCAAAATTGATAAAATTTATACCGTTGGAAAATAAATTCAAAGGGCTATAACTTTCCAGAGAACACCCTCATAAGATTCAGAACGCAAGTCAGTCAAATTCAAGCCTCAAGTTGTTGCTTTATCCAGTGAAAGACAGAACAGGTACAATATTTCAGTCAATTTTGAAAAATCACCATAAATGGTACAGACATAAACAGGGTCTGAAATTTATATGGTTTATAGCCCTATGAATCTAGTTTAAAACGCAACAAACGGAACTCAATTCTGACATTCCTACATCAAGATATAGCAAAATTCCCGAGACTGTGCAGAAGCTCCGCGAAAATTTTGGCCGCATTTCCCTTGTCTTTCTTTACTTTCCAACCAAACCTCAACACCCACAAATCACAAGCTATCAAACACCTTTAATTAGAGCCACAATAAGGCTCGAATATGAGTCATAAACCGAATCCACATATCACTAGAGTAAAATCTTATGGAACGTATAAGTGCAAAATCAAACTAGGACATATGCGGAAACGAAGTTTGGGTTGGGAAACAAAAGGCAGGTTTGCTGTTGCTTAGCGGAATTAACGTAACTGAAGCTATCCTTGTCGGATTGAGGTGTAATTTACACCGTTTCGAATCTAAGAGAAAGGGCTACAATGTTGAAGAAGGCCACTCAGTCCAGTTTGCAATGTATCTAGGTCAAATTTACCAAAACAATCCCAGATTTTCCAGTTTGAAGTTTACTATGAAATGCAACCAGCAGTCCTGATTCATTCACTCATATCTCAGCACCTACAACTCCAATTCAAGTGATTCCAAAGCCATTAAGAAGACATTAACAACTAAATCAGTAGTATTCCCAGTCAACCTAACCAATTACCAAAGCTGGTTATCAGTTTCGGACAGAAACAGGGCAGCAGGGGTATTTCAGTCTTTTCACAGGCCACGTTGCTCCGATTGGGCTGAAATTTTGTAGGAAACTATAAAACATCATTCTATACAACTTTCATGTTTTAACCTTAAGCTAATTCGTCCTCTAACCTTCTCAAATAAATTCAGACAGAACAGGCCTGTTTGAAACCCTAACCTGGAAATTTTGCCCCAAACCAGAATTTTTGCACAATCAACCATATCCAACATATATCAACTCCATTTTACACAATAAATAACCAACAATCCATGACTAACCAACACTAAACATATGAAATCAGAAAAATCAAGTATAAAATAAAAATCCATCAATCTTCACCACAAGTCATGAAATCATCCAAAAAAATCACTTATTCAACTACCACAAGGCACCAATTTAGCATTATCATGAACAAGAAAGAATTTCTTGGCTACTCACCTTACCAACCCAAGAAAGGAAGCAACTTAGCACCTTAATCTTCCAAACCACTTGATAACCAACCTTGCAACCACTAGACTAGGGGTTTTTATGGAGAGAATCCAAGTTTAATCGGTTAGATTTGAGGATTAAGCAAGATTGGAAGCCAAAGAGTTGAGAGTTTTCTTTTCTTTTCTTGTGGAGAGAGTCAGCCAAGAGAGGGAGAGAAATGATAAATTTTTGGTGAATTTTGGGATTATTTGGTAAAGTTGGCCAATTAGTCAAAGTCCAAGATGAAATAGGGAGGTGACACTTGTCACCTTAATTAATGCATGGCTATCCTTTTGTCCCTCTCACACCAATTCATCTAGTAACCTCTAGTTATCTCTTAACACCTGCTAAATTAATCCCGGTATACGAAACTTAACCTAACTGGCCGAATTTTACCGAACTTTCCGCACTAGTGGGTCCCACGCCCGGTATATACTCTTAAAAGCTATGAACTAACTTATACTAGAAAATACTTTTAGAAAATTTTTTCCTAATAAAGAAATTGCATAAAAGGCGTGTAATTAAATAAAATAAAACCCTAGAAAATACGGTTCTCACATATGTGTCCTATGACTTATTTTTCAACTGCCCAAATCCTCTAACCTAGACGCTCTGATACCACCTGTGACGACCCCACTGTACCCAGAGGCGTACCAAAGGGCTTAGCGGATCGCCTGCCTTACTCGTGCCAGAACTCGATTCCAAAAATGATAAAATAAATTTCACGCTAAAAGAAAGTTCTATATACACTATTACATCGTCAAAAGTTATATAAACTATTACATCAAGCCATACATACCTCTAGTACCAGAAAGTAAACCCTAGAGAAGCTACTAACTATAACCACCACAACAAATATATACATCTTACTAGTCAACTTATAACAAGTACTAGAGCAAAATCACTTATTCTATAAACCAAAAGTCTATACACCTTCCCGATCTTTCCCCGCGTCAGCCCCTGCTAAGGAAAACAAATGGAATGGGGTAAGCTATATGCTTAGTGAATAATCAGGGGTAAAAACGTAAAATCACATCCAAATAAACATGTAAACCAAGATATTTCACATTAATAGACAGAAATGTAACATCACCATGGTAGGATACGGGTGGCTTCAAAGCCAGTTCAATTCTCCGAGCTTGACCACCTGCTGACACTCCATCAACCAAAATACTCATAGTATGTAGACTCCACTTAACTTTCCCGGTTCACCTTATCAACCCCCGCTGGCCAGTCAACAGCACACAGCAGCTTGAGCAAAACAAAATCACTTAGTTTTAATCAAATCTTTAACAAAGAACGAAATCCCAAGGTTAGCAAGGAACTAACTTCGACCAAACCCCGGCCGGCTCAAATAGTCCGTCTATCCTTGGAATCGGGTTGGAACCAAGCCCTGAGATATCCAGTCTCTCAATAGAGGATATCTCTCAACAAAGTATTCATGTCATTTAATCACCCCAATAGCACACAGCACAAGGGGTTCAACTCAAGTCATGTAATCACCCCAACAGCACACAACAAAAGGGTGATACTCATCACAAGGCATGTATACTCACATATTGAGTCAAGAACAAAGAATGGGCTTAGGTCGAGTGATATAAAGTACACCCTCGCCTAAGTTCCCATTTATCATATACAAAGCACTTTGACAATTTATCACATAAATAAACCCAATTACTCACTCAAAATAGTTAGCACGCAAATCAAGGCACTTTATAGGGGTCCACCGACTCTGTCCGGTTCGTCACTGCCTGTGACAGAAGATTATACTCAATCATCCGTCAAACAACCATCACAAATGGAAATAAGGACTAAAACGGCCAAAACGGCAAAAACAGCCAAGAAATGCATGTGCGCGTGCGCGAAAATGAAAATTGTATGAAAACGGGTTGCACGGTTTTGACCATAACCAAAGTTGTGGTTATCGGATCATGGTGTTCTGGATAGCGTCTCGAAGTTAAAACAAAGGGTTACAATTTTCATGAAGACAACTCATCCCAGTTTTCAGTGGATCCAGGTCGAATTTGCAGATTACAGAACTAGAATTCCAAATGCTGGTTTGATCATACCTCGAGTAAAAATTTGGGCGGCATGCCCCTTGTGTTTACCTATTTTCCAGCCATGTATGGCTTCATTATTTTCCTCAAATCAGCCCCAATGTCACACATAGACAATGTTACCACAATACCCCCTTCAATTAGGCTCAAAATAATCCAATTACAACACAAGTCTTAACAAGGCAACCGGAAATCAAGTTTAAAGGCAAATAGCTAAATGACAGATTTAACGTCTCTTGGCGTTTTGATCACAACTAAAGCTACGCCTATCGGTTTGGGGTAGAATTTTATATCGTTTCGAAGCTAAGATAGAGAACTACAAGTCTCATGAAGACATCAACAACCAATTCGTGCATTTTCAATATCAAAATGTGACATCTCAGAGGAAAGCATAAAACTGTCCGCAAAACAGTACATTTGGTAGTCAAGTGTATTTTGGTCATTTTACATGCTACAATGCTCCAATTGAGCTGAAAGTTTACAAGAAACTATCATTTTCTACAACTTTCATGTTTTGACCTAAGCCTAATTCGGCCTCTAACATGGACGAATGAAGCTGGTCAGAAGCAGGACAGATTGGATTCACAGTTCTGGAATTAATGATTCAATGCTTGAAATTCACATTTATGTCTTAAATCACCATACTAAGTCCCTATCAAAGCTTATCAACATCATATGCTATAGAAACAACACTAAACACAACTGACCAACTCAAACCTAGCTCAACAATCCACTATATCAATCAAAACTAACCACTATATCAATCAAAACTAACCAATTAACCGTCATAAGGCAAAATTAAGAGCTTCTAACTAAACTTTAACATGATTAAATGCAAGAAAAGGATAGGAAACCATAATACCTCACCAAGGCTGCTTCCAAGAGAAAATCACAACCTTTCCTTCCAAAACTTTGCCACACAAAGCTTCCTAAGTACTAAAGGGAGAGTTTAATCTATTTAGAAGTTTAGATTTCACTCAAATCAAGCCAAAATTCAAAATGAAAATGAAGTGTTTCTTGCCCTTTTTTTTTTCTTTCTTGCTCTTGGCCACAATGACAGAAAAGAAGGAAGAAATAAAGCTCAAATAGAGATAAGAAGGTAGGATTTTTGTTTGGTCAAAGTTGGGTTGATCTTCGCCAAGTGTCGCCGTGAGATTCCATCTCAAATTTTTCTTCTTTTCCCTTTTATTTTGGTCAATATTTTCGGCCAACTAAAGCTGATAAAAGGCTGATATTTTATGCACTAATAACAAGGATGTTGAGTTAATCAAGTGGTGGTCAAATGGTGTCTTCAATCGGTAGTGAACGGTACACGTCAGTTCCAACCGTTTTTCCTTAACTCGCACGTACTAGGGTTTTCACTTATAATTCACTAACTTATTATTATTACTTCTAATCACACACTTTTTTCTTATCTAAAACTCACTCTTAATTACCAAATTTAGTACACACACCGTACCGCTTATTCACACTACGAAAAGACGTAAATACCTTAGTTTACCCTAACGATGAATGAAAAGGGAAAACTCTTAATTCTATTCTTTATTCCAACCATTGGGGACGTAAATGAGTAGTATAGCTATTATAAGGTAATGGATTTCAAGTAAAAGGGAATTTTAAGAAAAATATGAGGGATTTTACAACTCCATAGATTAAAATTAGGGTTTCGATTAAAATATGAGAGATTTAAGAAAAACCTGTTAGTCACAAGTAAAACTAGGGTTTTGAGTACAAGTAGGGTTTCTAGTCTTTAAACCAAAACAATGTCTTAAAACAAAAATAAAATAAAGAAACCGTAATATCCACTTTGAGACTTAAAAAAAACATTATCCTAAAAGTCGGGGTATCACAGATTCAGTTCATAAGTTGGTCCAAATTGAGCCGTGAGCTACTATAACATTCCTATTTTTACTTGTGCAGAGCAGAATTTTCAGTCAACTTTGCCAATTTTATGGAATTTATAGAGATTGAATCAAACTCTAAATTTTATACCATAAGAAGCCCTCTGAGTCTAGTTTCAAATGCAACAAATGGAACTCAATTCTGACTTTCCTATACGAAGTTATAGCCAATTTTCCAAAGTTACGCAGAGTCTCTTGCGAAAATTTCAAGATTTTCTAACAACTTGAGATTATAAAACTTTTCTTAACAAAATTCACTCCCTTGGCTCAAATTCAACTATTAAAACAACCAAGAATCTAAGGCAAGAATCTAAAACAACCAAAGTTCACTCCCTTGGCTCACACTCTCTCCCCCTTAAAAGAATTTCGCCCTCGAAATTCTAACATTTGCTCAAACAAAACTTGAAGCTACAGGATCTTCTGCATCTTGACTTGTGCCATCAACATTTATCTCAAATTCAATTGGAATATCAACCGTCATCCTAATACTTTTAACTCTTTAGTACTCAGGTACAGGAATCCGAAATAAGATAATTCATAACTCGAGCTGGCCAGTCCCAAGAGTAAATCATCTACATTTGAGATTCCTACCTAACATACATATCTATCGTCCTCAAGTACCATCATAAAGGTTTGACACCTAGAACAATCATGATTCACAGCTTATGCTCAAAAGAGCACTTAGTCCTTTGCACTCATTCACGAAATCGAAACCATAACACCACTTGGCCCAAACTCACCCCGCGCAGAGACCATGCGAAGCAGCTCTGATACCATCTGTGACGACTCCACCTCCCCCTAGGGCGTACCCCAGGGTTTAGCGGACCGCCTGCCTAGCTCTCGCCAGGACTCACTACTTACTTACTTCAAATAAAATAGTTCACAACCTCAAGCGTAAATGGAATAACAGTTCCCAAGTTTGGAACGTACATGTACATTCATTTCTATTCCAAACATTCATACAATCCCAAATATAACAAAAGATTTGAGTTCTAGATACATTCAACCCTAATCGAGCACTAGTGTGCGTACAATTGACAAAAATTCAAACACTAGACTATGCTAGCCTGTACCAGCCTCACGCCCTCGCTCGTACCCCCTTTAAGGAAAAACAAATTTAACGGAATATAGTGAGCCAAAGCTCAGTGAGGTTCCAAAACTTCATGCAGACCCAAGTAGCAAGTTGGCCATATGTAAAACTTGAACTCTTAAAATGAGCGAGTGTAAAAGTTCATAAAAAGAAACAATAACACGACAAGTAATAATCATTTCAAAGTATAAGGATACAGATGGCTCTCAAGAGCCAAATTCCCGTTGCTTCACCATAGCTTGATCAAGTAGTAGTTGACACTCCATCAACATTCAAGTAAAGTAACCAGTCCAGTAGTGCCCCACTTAACGCCAATCTCCGTCCACCATTCAACTCTCTTACCGGGCCCGAACGCCAAGATAAACACGTGTGGTAATACTCGAGCATACCGATTAGTCGAGAAGATAACACTCCACTCGACAAAACTAGATACTCATGATTCGTTATCTAATCGACCAAGCCCTTGTCGGCTCGACTCGATTAACTAGATAGTGGGGTTTGGGTCCCCAAGTAGTGAGTATAGTCGATGAGATAACATCTCCAATCGACTTAATCAAGATAAAAGTACGGAGAGGGAATGAGAGGCACCTCCCACTCGGATTGAGTGTGGTACATACTGCCGTTCAGCACTTACAAGTCAAGCACAAGTACAAACTCAAGTACATGTTAATCAAGTTCGAGTGAGTACAAGGTGATTCAAGAAGGGGAGGACGAGTGCGAATAAGGGCACACTCGCCTAGCCTTGACCAAGTCACAAATAATGCCAAGCATGTCACATTTCCACACATTTCAAATATTTCAAGTCAATATACATGTAACATGCAAATCAAGTTACTTGTACATGCATGAATGAGATATCAAGTGTTTAGTTGAATTAGGTCAAATGCGATAAAGTACACACTCGCCTAACCAAACCAATCAAATATCAAGTATTTAAATCAAGTATCATGTTCAATTGTGTACTTGGAAGCACTCACCAAAGATTTAGTGCTTTTCAAGATCACACTCAGGTACAACTCCTTGGTTGGAGTCCAAATCTGCAATAAAATATCATTTAAGAGTTTCAAATCAACTAGTGTTCGAAACTTAGGAGTTTCGCTTAAAGAAAATCAAGTAAATGAAACTCGTTTAGTAGTATTCATGTTACTTATCAAACTCTAGAAAATTCATGCTCGCTCGTTTAGTTTCGATAAAGAAGTGATTTATACTTTGGAAGTTGCACTTGGTATGAAAAATCGAGAAAATCGTTGTTATAAGGGTCTCTACTTTCACCTTTTAAAAGGGTACGAGTTTTGACAAAATTTCAGCTTATATACCTCTACTAACGGAAACTTGAACACCAAAGACAATCCAAGTTCACTTCGATCTCAAATCTTCACTCAAGTTTCAAGTTCACTCGCTTATCCTTCGAGCTAAAATTTGGGCAGTATTTCCCCTATTTTCTCACTTTTCCCATCCAAATACAACTTGGATTCACAAACCAACAAATCTCCAATCCAACCACAAGTGATAACCAACAACAAACATCTATTCAAGGCCTCAAAACCAACTAAACAAACCAAATAATAACTTATCACCATGGATATCAAAGCTGGAAACTAGTTTAGAGAAGAAATTATAAGTGATAGATTTGTCATCCTTCGGTGTTTTGGTCATAACTGTAGCTAGGTATATCGGATCGAGGTAAATTTTATGGCGCTTTGAAGCTAAGACATAGAACTTGTGACGATCGTACCTCCCCCTAGGGCGTCCCCCAGGGTTTAGCGGACCGCCTACCCAACTCTCGCCAGGACTCACTCACTCAGTTCAAATAAAATAGTTTACAACTTCAAGAGTAAAGGAAATAATGGTTCGCAAGCTTGGAATGTACAAGTACATTCCTTTCTATTCCAAACATTCATACAATCCCAAATTGTGACGCCCCGAAAAAAAATGAGTTTGAGAACCCGAAAATTTTCTAATTTTCTAGGGTTTATTTTTTTAAACGCCCGCCTTTTCTACATTTTCTTGATTAGAAAAATTCCCCAGATAAAGTTATGAGAAAAGATAGTTTTAAAATGATTTTTCTAGTATCGGTTAGTTTTTGAGAAATTAAAAGCGTATTTTGGACGTGGGACCCGCAAGTGCGGTAAATGCATTATATTTTTGACAACTTGTTGGAATTTTGTATTAAGTGATATTATTTTACAATGTGTTAAGATATTTGTATTGGAGAGACAAAAAGATAAGATTAAAACCCTAAAGGACCATTTGTCACAAAACCATTGGACCTTGACTTTTGACCAAGACTTTTCTAACTTTACTAAAACCAATTTGGACCCAATTTCTCTCCATTTTAGCTTGTCTTGGACGAAATTTTGAGAGAAAAAGAGAGAGAAAATCCATCATCTTGCACTTCAATTTCTTGTCCAAATCTTGAGTTCCAACCGATTAAATTGCAAATCACTCCATAAAACTTGCTAGCTAAGGAAGATTGAAGCTCTTGGTGGAGTTGTTTTGGAAGAAAAATCCCTAAGTCATCACCTTTCTTGATATTTGAAGGTATCATGTCTAGCCATCCTTTCTTTGTTCTTGATTATGCTAAATTAGAGACTTGTGATGGCTAAGGAGATGGTTTGATGGATTATATTTTGAGTTGTGGTTGGATGGATGAACTTTTATTATTTTTGGGGATTTTTCTGTTTTAATATGAGTATGATTATGTGGTTATGTATGATGATTGGAAATGATGTTTAATGATTCTAGAAGGTGGAAAAAGTGGAAGATTGCAAGTAAATTCTGTTTTGGAAGAAATCTGGAAAATTAGGGTTCTTGGTTCTTCATTCTGTCCGAAATTTTAAGTCCTAGATAGAGGCCGAATTGGCCTTTTCTTAAAACATGACAGTTGTAGGGAATGACATTTTAAAGGTGCCTACAAAATTTCAGGTCAATCGGAGCAGCGTAGAGTGAGAAAAGTCGAAATTACTATTGCTGTTCTGGTTTACCCGAAATTGGGATTTGCGACTGTAATTGGTTGTTTTGGCTGGAATTGCTTCTGAATTGGTTGTTGAGGTCTTCTGATAAATGTATTCCTGCTTCTTAGATTTTATCTGGTTTTGGAATTTCTGGATTTGGACTTGGAGAACCTGAGTTATGATGTTTCCGCTGGAATGCGTTCTGTGAATCTGTTTTTGTGATTCTGGTATAGTTTCTTGCATTTTTGACCTGGTTACACTCGAAACTGGGTTGAGTGACCTTCTGTAATATTGTACCCCTATCTCTTAGCTTCGAAACGGTGGGTCTTTTACCTTCATCCGACAATTGTAGTACCTTTGGTGCCATTACCGTAAAATGACGTCAAAACTATTTTTCTGGTTTTGAGCTTAACTTTCATTTCCGGACTTTTCCCTAGCTTGACTTGTACTAGTACTACTTGGAGCTTGCTGAATGGCTATTGGATGAACTTTTTGTTGTGTGTGTACCTTTGGGTTGGAATGTGGAAATAATGAAGCCATGATGGCTGGAAAAGTTAGCAAATTCAGGGGAAGTGCTGTCCGAACTTTGAAGGGATTTGATTGCATTGAGTTTGTGAACTAAGACTTGGATTTGAGCAAGGCAATGTTATATGCTGGATGATTTCTGAGCGTGGAGGTGAGTGACCCTAAACTATTTCCAAAGTACTTGTGAAATGTTTCTTGCATTATGTACTCGATTGCATCTCATGCGTGCTTGCATGTGAATTCATGACATGATTTGGCTTCAATGAGTTCTGGGAAAGTCTTGTGCTGGACACCAACGTCTCCACCATTTTCGTGAGTTCGTGACATGACGGAGCAAATGGCTCCGGAGCTCAAAAAGGGGCTCCCTCCTAATGTTAATGTTAATGTTAAATGATCTATTTGAGCGTTGGGTGTTCAAGTGCTGTGATTTCACCGGCTCACGAGAGCACTAAACGTACATTTGATCTCTGAATCATGACATCATCGAAATGATCGAAATGCAACATTGTGAAATATATTTGTTTAATGATTTTCCTGGTTACTCGCTGAGCTTCTAGCTCACCCCAAAAATATTTTATTCCCCTCCACAGGGCTCAAGGCGAAGGAAGGACTTGTTGTGCTTATTCACGTGATTGGATGGCTTAGTTGGAATTGTTATATTTTGTACCGTTTGGATTTGGAAATCATTTTATGTATAGTTGGGAATTATTTCCGCTTTGCTTTTGACATGTAATTATTGGAGACTTGGATGTATATTTGTGGACCATGTGCTGTATCTTTGAGGTTTATTCTTGTAATTCATTTGAGGACTTTAGTGAACGACTGAGTCCCGGCGAGAGCCGGGCAGGCGGGCCGCCGAACCCTCTGGTTCCCCTTAGGGGGAGGTGGGGTCGTCACAGTTGGTATCAGAGCTTAGGCTTCAGATCTCTGTAGTGTTTCCTAGGCTTAAGTTTAGGATGCCGGACTGTGGGTTTGATTTGACTCTTGAGAGATTTTTGCGGGATGTCTTGACTTGATTGGTACAAGAGGGAATGTCGAGGACGACATTCTTTTAAGGAAGGGAGTTTGTGACGCCCCGAAAAAAAATGAGTTTGAAAACCCAGAAATTTTCTAATTTTCTAGGGTTTATTTTTTTAAACGCCCGCCTTTTCTACATTTTCTTGATTAGAAAAATTCCCCAGATAAAGTTATGAGCAAAGATAGTTTTAAAATGATTTTTCTAGTATCGGTTAGTTTTTGAGAAATTAAAAGCGTATTTTGGACGTGGGACCCGCAAGTGCGGTAAATGCATTATATTTTTGACAACTTGTTGGAATTTTGTATTAAGTGATATATTTTACAATGTGTTAAGAATTTGTATTGGAGAGACAAAAAGATAAGATTAAAACCCTAAAGGACCATTTGTCACAAAACCATTGGACCTTGACTTTTGACCAAGACTTTTCTAACTTTACTAAAACCAATTGGGACCCAATTTCTCTCCATTTTAGCTTGTCTTGGACGAAATTTTGAGAGAAAAAGAGAGAGAAAATCCATCATCTTGCACTTCAATTTCTTGTCCAAATCTTGAGTTCCAACCGATTAAATTGCAAATCACTCCATAAAACTTGCTAGCTAAGGAAGATTGAAGCTCTTGGTGGAGTTGTTTTAGAAGAAAAATCCCTAAGTCATCACCTTTCTTGATATTTGAAGGTATCATGTCTAGCCATCCTTTCTTTGTTCTTGATTATGCTAAATTAGAGACTTGTGATGGCTAAAGAGATGGTTTGATGGATTATATTTTGAGTTGTGGTTGGATGGATGAACTTTTATTATTTTTGGGGTTTTTTCTGTTTTAATATGAGTATGATTATGTGGTTATGTATGATGATTGGAAATGATGTTTAATGATTCTAGAAGGTGGAAAAAGTGGAAGATTGCAAGTAAATTCTGTTTTGGAAGAAATCTGGAAAATTAGGGTTCTTGGTTCTTCATTCTGTCCGAAATTTTAAGTCCTAGATAGAGGCCGAATTGGCCTTTTCTTAAAACATGACAGTTGTAGGGAATGACATTTTAAAGGTGCCTACAAAATTTCAGGTCAATCGGAGCAGCGTAGAGTGAGAAAAGTCGAAATTACTATTGCTGTTCTGGTTTACCCGAAATTGGGATTTGCGACTGTAATTGGTTGTTTTGGCTGGAATTGCTTCTGAATTGGTTGTTGAGGTCTTCTGATAAATGTATTCCTGCTTCTTAGATTTTATCTGGTTTTGGAATTTCTGGATTTGGACTTGGAGAACCTGAGATATGATGTTTCCGCTGGAATGCGTTCTGTGAATCTGTTTTTGTGATTCTGGTATAGTTTCTTGCATTCTTGACCTGGTTACACTCGAAACTGGGTTGAGTGACCTTCTGTAATATTGTACCCCTATATCTTAGCTTCGAAACGGTGAGTCTTTTACCTTCATCCGACAATCGTAGTACCTTTGGTGCCATTACCGCAAAATGACGTCAAAACTGTTTTTCTGGTTTTGAGCTTAACTTTCATTTCCGGACTTTTCCCTAGCTTGACTTGTACTAGTACTACTTGGAGCTTGCTGAATGGCTATTGGATGAACTTGTTGTTGTGTGTGTACCTTTGGGTTGGAATGTGGAAATAATGAAGCCATGATGGCTGGAAAAGTTAGCAAATTCAGGGGAAGTGCTGTCCGAACTTTGAAGGGATTTGATTGCATTGAGTTTGTGAACTAAGACTTGGATTTGAGCAAGGCAATGTTATATGCTGGATGATTTCTGAGCCGTGGAGGTGAGTGACCCTAAACTATTTCCAAAGTACTTGTGAAATGTTTCTTGCATTATGTACTCGATTGCATCTCATGCGTGCTTGCATGTGAATTCATGACATGATTTGGCTTCAATGAGTTCTGGGAAAGTCTTGTGCTGGACACCAACGTCTCCACCATTTTCGTGAGTTCGTGACATGACGGAGCAAATGGCTCCGGAGCTCAAAAAGGGGCTCCCTCCTAATGTTAATGTTAATGTTAAATGATCTATTTGAGCGTTGGGTGTTCAAGTGCTGTGATTTCACCGGCTCACGAGAGCACTAAACGTACATTTGATCTCTGAATCATGACATCATCGAAATGATCTAAATGCAACATTGTGAAATATATTTGTTTAATGATTTTCCTGGTTACTCGCTGAGCTTCTAGCTCACCCCAAAAATATTTTATTCCCCTCCACAGGGCTCAAGGCGAAGGAAGGACTTGTTGTGCTTATTCACGTGATTGGATGGCTTAGTTGGAATTGTTATATTTTGTACCGTTTGGATTTGGAAATCATTTTATGTATAGTTGGGAATTATTTCCGCTTTGCTTTTGACATGTAATTATTGGAGACTTGGATGTATATTTGTGGACCATGTGCTGTATCTTTGAGGTTTATTCTTGTAATTCATTTGAGGACTTTAGTGAACGACTGAGTCCCGGCGAGAGCCGGGCAGGCGGGCCGCCGAACCCTCTGGTTCCCCTTAGGGGGAGGTGGGGTCGTCACAGTTGGTATCAGAGCTTAGGCTTCAGATCTCTGTAGTGTTTCCTAGGCTTAAGTTTAGGATGCCGGACTGTGGGTTTGATTTGACTCTTGAGAGATTTTTGCGGGATGTCTTGACTTGATTGGTACAAGAGGGAATGTCGAGGACGACATTCTTTTAAGGAAGGGAGTTTGTGACGCCCCGAAAAAAAATGAGTTTGAAAACCCAGAAATTTTCTAATTTTCTAGGGTTTATTTTTTTAAACGCCCGCCTTTTCTACATTTTCTTGATTAGAAAAATTCCCCAGATAAAGTTATGAGCAAAGATAGTTTTAAAATGATTTTTCTAGTATCGGTTAGTTTTTGAGAAATTAAAAGCGTATTTTGGACGTGGGACCCGCAAGTGCGGTAAATGCATTATATTTTTGACAACTTGTTGGAATTTTGTATTAAGTGATATTATTTTACAATGTGTTAAGATATTGTATTGGAGAGACAAAAAGATAAGATTAAAACCCTATAGGACCATTTTGTCACAAACCATTGACCTTGACTTTGACCAAGACTTTTCTAACTTTACTAAAACAATTTGGACCCAATTTCTCTCCATTTTAGCTTGTCTTGGACGACAATTTTGAGAGAAAAAGAGAGAGAAAAATCCATCATCTTGCTACTTCAATTTCTTGTCCAAATCTTGAGTTCCAACCGATTAATTCAAAATCACTCCATAAAACTTGCTAGCTAAGGAAGATTGAAGCTCTTGGTGGAGTTGTTTTGGAAGAAAAATCCCTAAGTCATCACCTTTCTTGATATTTGAAGGTATCATGTCTAGCCATCCTTTCTTTGTTCTTGATTATGCTAAATTAGAGACTTGTGATGGCTAAAGAGATGGTTTGATGGATTATATTTTGAGTTGTGGTTGGGTTGGATGGATGAACTTTTATTATTTTTGGGGATTTTTCTGTTTTAATATGAGTATGATTATGTGGTTATGTATGATGATTGGAAATGATGTTTAATGATTCTAGAAGGTGGAAAAAGTGGAAGATTGCAAGTAAATTCTGTTTTGGAAGAAATCTGGAAAATTAGGGTTCTTGGTTCTTCATTCTGTCCGAAATTTTAAGTCCTAGATAGAGGCCGAATTGGCCTTTTCTTAAAACATGACAGTTGTAGGGAATGACATTTTAAAGGTGCCTACAAAATTTCAGGTCAATCGGAGCAGCGTAGAGTGAGAAAAGTCGAAATTACTATTGCTGTTCTGGTTTACCCGAAATTGGGATTTGCGACTGTAATTGGTTGTTTTGGCTGGAATTGCTTCTGAATTGGTTGTTGAGGTCTTCTGATAAATGTATTCCTGCTTCTTAGATTTTATCTGGTTTTGGAATTTCTGGATTTGGACTTGGAGAACCTGAGTTATGATGTTTCCGCTGGAATGCGTTCTGTGAATCTGTTTTTGTGATTCTGGTATAGTTTCTTGCATTTTTGACCTGGTTACACTCGAAACTGGGTTGAGTGACCTTCTGTAATATTGTACCCCTATATCTTAGCTTCGAAACGGTGAGTCTTTTACCTTCATCCGACAATCGTAGTACCTTTGGTGCCATTACCGCAAAATGACGTCAAAACTGTTTTTCTGGTTTTGAGCTTAACTTTCATTTCCGGACTTTTCCCTAGCTTGACTTGTACTAGTACTACTTGGAGCTTGCTGAATGGCTATTGGATGAACTTGTTGTTGTGTGTGTACCTTTGGGTTGGAATGTGGAAATAATGAAGCCATGATGGCTGGAAAAGTTAGCAAATTCAGGGGAAGTGCTGTCCGAACTTTGAAGGGATTTGATTGCATTGAGTTTGTGAACTAAGACTTGGATTTGAGCAAGGCAATGTTATATGCTGGATGATTTCTGAGCCGTGGAGGTGAGTGACCCTAAACTATTTCCAAAGTACTTGTGAAATGTTTCTTGCATTATGTACTCGATTGCATCTCATGCGTGCTTGCATGTGAATTCATGACATGATTTGGCTTCAATGAGTTCTGGGAAAGTCTTGTGCTGGACACCAACGTCTCCACCATTTTCGTGAGTTCGTGACATGACGGAGCAAATGGCTCCGGAGCTCAAAAAGGGGCTCCCTCCTAATGTTAATGTTAATGTTAAATGATCTATTTGAGCGTTGGGTGTTCAAGTGCTGTGATTTCACCGGCTCACGAGAGCACTAAACGTACATTTGATCTCTGAATCATGACATCATCGAAATGATCTAAATGCAACATTGTGAAATATATTTGTTTAATGATTTTCCTGGTTACTCGCTGAGCTTCTAGCTCACCCCAAAAATATTTTATTCCCCTCCACAGGGCTCAAGGCGAAGGAAGGACTTGTTGTGCTTATTCACGTGATTGGATGGCTTAGTTGGAATTGTTATATTTTGTACCGTTTGGATTTGGAAATCATTTTATGTATAGTTGGGAATTATTTCCGCTTTGCTTTTGACATGTAATTATTGGAGACTTGGATGTATATTTGTGGACCATGTGCTGTATCTTTGAGGTTTATTCTTGTAATTCATTTGAGGACTTTAGTGAACGACTGAGTCCCGGCGAGAGCCGGGCAGGCGGGCCGCCGAACCCTCTGGTTCGCCTTAGGGGGAGGTGGGGTCGTCACAGTTGGTATCAGAGCTTAGGCTTCAGATCTCTGTAGTGTTTCCTAGGCTTAAGTTTAGGATGCCGGACTGTGGGTTTGATTTGACTCTTGAGAGATTTTTGCGGGATGTCTTGACTTGATTGGTACAAGAGGGAATGTCGAGGACGACATTCTTTTAAGGAAGGGAGTTTGTGACGCCCCGAAAAAAAATGAGTTTGAAAACCCAGAAATTTTCTAATTTTCTAGGGTTTATTTTTTTAAACGCCCGCCTTTTCTACATTTTCTTGATTAGAAAAATTCCCCAGATAAAGTTATGAGCAAAGATAGTTTTAAAATGATTTTTCTAGTATCGGTTAGTTTTTGAGAAATTAAAAGCGTATTTTGGACGTGGGACCCGCAAGTGCGGTAAATGCATTATATTTTTGACAACTTGTTGGAATTTTGTATTAAGTGATATTATTTTACAATGTGTTAAGATATTTGTATTGGAGAGACAAAAAGATAAGATTAAAACCCTAAAGGACCATTTGTCACAAAACCATTGGACCTTGACTTTTGACCAAGACTTTTCTAACTTTACTAAAACCAATTTGGACCCAATTTCTCTCCATTTTAGCTTGTCTTGGACGAAATTTTGAGAGAAAAAGAGAGAGAAAATCCATCATCTTGCACTTCAATTTCTTGTCCAAATCTTGAGTTCCAACCGATTAAATTGCAAATCACTCCATAAAACTTGCTAGCTAAGGAAGATTGAAGCTCTTGGTGGAGTTGTTTTGGAAGAAAAATCCCTAAGTCATCACCTTTCTTGATATTTGAAGGTATCATGTCTAGCCATCCTTTCTTTGTTCTTGATTATGCTAAATTAGAGACTTGTGATGGCTAAAGAGATGGTTTGATGGATTATATTTTGAGTTGTGGTTGGATGGATGAACTTTTATTATTTTTGGGGTTTTTTCTGTTTTAATATGAGTATGATTATGTGGTTATGTATGATGATTGGAAATGATGTTTAATGATTCTAGAAGGTGGAAAAAGTGGAAGATTGCAAGTAAATTCTGTTTTGGAAGAAATCTGGAAAATTAGGGTTCTTGGTTCTTCATTCTGTCCGAAATTTTAAGTCCTAGATAGAGGCCGAATTGGCCTTTTCTTAAAACATGACAGTTGTAGGGAATGACATTTTAAAGGTGCCTACAAAATTTCAGGTCAATCGGAGCAGCGTAGAGTGAGAAAAGTCGAAATTACTATTGCTGTTCTGGTTTACCCGAAATTGGGATTTGCGACTGTAATTGGTTGTTTTGGCTGGAATTGCTTCTGAATTGGTTGTTGAGGTCTTCTGATAAATGTATTCCTGCTTCTTAGATTTTATCTGGTTTTGGAATTTCTGGATTTGGACTTGGAGAACCTGAGTTATGATGTTTCCGCTGGAATGCGTTCTGTGAATCTGTTTTTGTGATTCTGGTATAGTTTCTTGCATTTTTGACCTGGTTACACTCGAACCTGGGTTGAGTGACCTTCTGTAATATTGTACCCCTATCTCTTAGCTTCGAAACGGTGGGTCTTTTACCTTCATCCGACAATCGTAGTACCTTTGGTGCCATTACCGCAAAATGACGTCAAAACTGTTTTTCTGGTTTTGAGCTTAACTTTCATTTCCGGACTTTTCCCTAGCTTGACTTGTACTAGTACTACTTGGAGCTTGCTGAATGGCTATTGGATGAACTTGTTGTTGTGTGTGTACCTTTGGGTTGGAATGTGGAAATAATGAAGCCATGATGGCTGGAAAAGTTAGCAAATTCAGGGGAAGTGCTGTCCGAACTTTGAAGGGATTTGATTGCATTGAGTTTGTGAACTAAGACTTGGATTTGAGCAAGGCAATGTTATATGCTGGATGATTTCTGAGCCGTGGAGGTGAGTGACCCTAAACTATTTCCAAAGTACTTGTGAAATGTTTCTTGCATTATGTACTCGATTGCATCTCATGCGTGCTTGCATGTGAATTCATGACATGATTTGGCTTCAATGAGTTCTGGGAAAGTCTTGTGTTGGACACCAACGTCTCCACCATTTTCGTGAGTTCGTGACATGACGGAGCAAATGGCTCCGGAGCTCAAAAAGGGGCTCCCTCCTAATGTTAATGTTAATGTTAAATGATCTATTTGAGCGTTGGGTGTTCAAGTGCTGTGATTTCACCGGCTCACGAGAGCACTAAACGTACATTTGATCTCTGAATCATGACATCATCGAAATGATCGAAATGCAACATTGTGAAATATATTATTGTTTAATGATTTTCCTGGTTACTAGCTGAGCTTCTAGCTCACCCCAAAAATATTTTATTCCCCTCCACAGGGCTCAAGGCGAAGGAAGGACTTGTTGTGCTTATTCACGTGATTGGATGGCTTAGTTGGAATTGTTATATTTTGTACCGTTTGGATTTGGAAATCATTTTATGTATAGTTGGGAATTATTTCCGCTTTGCTTTTGACATGTAATTATTGGAGACTTGGATGTATATTTGTGGACCATGTGCTGTATCTTTGAGGTTTATTCTTGTAATTCATTTGAGGACTTTAATGAACGACTGAGTCCCGGCGAGAGCCGGGCAGGCGGCCCGCCGAACCCTCTGGTTCGCCTTAGGGGGAGGTGGGGTCATCACACAAATATAACAAAAGATTTGAGTTCCAGATACATTCAACCCTAACCGACCACTAGCGCGGGTACAATCGCAAAAATTCAAAAACTAGACTATGCTAGCCTGTACCAGTCTCACGCCCACGCTCGTACCCCCTGTAAGGAAAACAAATTTAAAGGAATAGAGTGAGCTAAAGCTCCGTGAGGTTTCAAATAGCAAGTTGACCAGTATTTAAAAGTGCAAGTATCAAAGTAGTAAAGTAGCGAGCATAACAAGTCAAGAATTGGAACCAAGTAGCAAGTTGGCCATATGTAAAACTTGAACTCTTAAAATGAGTAAGTGTAAAAGTTTTTAAAAAGAAACAATAACATGACAAGTAATAATCATTTCAAAGTATAAGGCTACAGATGGCTCTCAAGAGCCAAATTCCCGTTGCTTCCACCAGAGCTTGATCAAGTAGTAGTTGACACTCCGTCAACTTTCAAGTAGAGTAACCAATCCAGTAGAGCATCACTTAACTACAATCTCCGTCCACCATTCGAACCCCATACCGGGCCCAAAATCCTCAATAAACATGGGTGGTAATATCGAGTATACCGATTAGTCGAGGAGATAACACTCTACTCGACAAAACAAGAGACCCAGGGTTTGTTACCTAATCGACCAAGCCCTTATCGGCTCGACTCGAGTAACTGGTCACAGGGTTTCTGGAATTCCAGGGAGTGCGCGCACCATACACAAATATCTCAAGTCAATTGCAACAGATAAACAAGTATATATCTGTGACGCCCCGAAAGAATGAGTGTGAGAACCCGAAAATTTTGTATATTTTCGAGACATTATTTTGTTTTCTTGTCTATAATTTTGTACCTTTCTTCAATATATTAATTTCCTATACATTTTTATAAGTAAATATAGTTTTCAAATCATTTCCTTGATACAAGTTAGTCCACGTTAATTTTGAAGTGTATTTTGGACGTGGGACCCGCTAGTGCGGTAAATGCAATATATTTTTGACAACTTGTTGGAGTTTTGTATTAAGTATTATTATTTTACAAGGTGCTATGAGATAATTAGATGTTACCTATATGGATTAGTATTAGAGAGACAAAAAGATAAGTGTTAAAACCAAAAGGTGACATGTGTCACCTTCTTATTCAAAGTTGGACTTTTGACCATCTTACCTCAACTTTACTAAAACCAAAATTTGACAAAAAACCAAGCCATTTCTTCCTTCTCATGGCCGAAACTTGGAGAGCAAGAGAGAGAGAAAAACCTTCATCTTTCACTCCAATTTCTTACTCCAATCTTGAATTCTAACCGATAGAATTGCCAATTCCTCCAAAAAAGTCACTTGCCTAGGAAGATTGAAGGTAGTGGTGGAGTGATTAGAGAAGGGAAAGGACTAAGCCATCACCTTTCTTGAGATTTCAAGGTATCATGTCCAGCAATCCTTTCTTTGTTCTTAATAATGGTTTAGTAGTGACTTGTGTTGGCTTAAGAGGTGATTTTATGGAAGATTTCATGGATTAAAGTGAAGTTAGTTAAATTTCTGATTTTTTTGGGATTTTTCTGTTTTCATATGATGATTATGGTTGGCTTTGGATTGATGGCTCTAAAGTGTGTTAAATGGATCCCTTGTGCATCAATTGCGGTTATTTGCGGAAAATTTCTGGTTTGATACGAAATTCCAGGTTTAGGGTTTGAATCTGCCCTGTTCTCACCGGATTTATTTGAGCATGTTAGAGACCGAATCAGGTTTAGATTAAAACATGAAAGTTGTAGAAAATGGTGTTAAATAGTTCCCTACAAAATTTCAGCTCGATTAGAGTACTGTAGCATGTGAAATGACTGAAATACCCTTGACTGTCCATGAACCCTGTTTCGCGCCCAGATTTCTGTTTTCGAAGAGTTTTCCATTTTTGACCATGAAAATGCATGATTTGGCTTTGGAGGTCTTCATAAGAAATGTAGGGTTATGCCTTGTCTTCGAAATACCATAAGATTTGTTTCAATCTGATAAGTGTAGCTTCAGTTATGGATATTGTGCCGAAAGGTGTATTTGATAGTCTATGATGTGTATGTGATTGATTTGAGATGAAATGGTGTTGCTTGTAGGATGGAAAAGTAAGGAAATGTAGGGGAAATGCTGTCCGATCTTTGAAACCATTTGATTGCTTTGAGTTTGAGTTGAAGGCCTTGGACTTGATCGAGGAAACTGTCTACGATGGATGAGGATTATGAGCCGTGGTTGGTGAGTGATCTCCAAAACTATTGCCAAGTTACTTTTGAATGTTTTCTTGCATTGTTACTCAATTTCATATCATGTGTGCGTGCATGTGTGTCCATAACATGATTTGGCTCAAATGAGTTATTGGGAATTCGTGTGCTTAGATGCAACGTCTACACTATCTGTTTACTAGTTATTTGGAGCACGATGGCTCCTCATTCCTGTTTATCTGTTATCTGAGCTATTTGAGCGTTGGATGTTAAGTGCCATGATTTCACAGGCTCACCAGAGCAAATATACGTAAATTTGATCTTGGAATCATGACATCATCGAAATGCATTATTGTGAAATATATTTGATTACTGATTTTATTGGTTACTCACTGAGCTTTTAACTCACCCCAAAAATATTTTATTCCACTCCACAGGGCTCGTGGCGAAGGAAGGCTTGTAGTACTTATTCACGTGACTGGATGGCATATATCTTGTACAGTTTGGATTTGGAATCATTTTATGTATAGTTTGGGGGATTGTTTCCGCTTCGCTTATGACATGTAATTATTGGAGAATTTGATGTAATATTTGAGATTTATCTTGTAATTTAATTGAGGACTTTAGTGAACGACTGAGTCCCGGCGAGAGCTGGGCAGGCGGTCCGCCGAACCCTTTGGTATGCCTTAAGGGGAGGTGGGGCTATCACAGTTGGTATCAGAGCTTAGGCTTCAGATCCCTGTAGTGTATCCTAGGCTTGAAGTTTAGGATGCCGGACTGTGGGTTTGGTTTGAAATATCAGTGATTCTTGTAGGACTGATGTGAGAGCCAGTAATTTTTCCATTTTAGGGTTTTATTATATTCAATGGCTTGTTTTCTGCACTTTCTGTATCCGGAAAATTTTCTAGATAATTTTTATGAGTAAATATAGTTTTTAGACGATTTTTCTAGTATCGAATAGGTTTTGAGAAATTAAGAACGTATACTGGATGTGGGACCCACTAGAGCGAAAAGTTCGGAAAAATTCGGCCAACTAGGTTAAGTTTTGGATACTGGAATTAATTTACCGGGTGTTAAGAGATAAGTAGAGGTTGCAATTTGGATTGGTGTGAGAGGAAACAAAGTGATAGACTTGCATTAAATAAGTGACAAGTGTCACTTGGCTATTGGGTTTACCTTTTGACCATTATTACTTGTTTTACCATTTGACTAATTTAAACCAAAAACTTACCAAAATAAGCTTCATTTCCAAGCTCTTGTGGCCGGCTCTCTCGAGGAAGGAAGAAAAAAAACCTTTTCAATTTCTTGGTTCATTCTTACTCCAATCTACCAAATCAACCATTGAATTTTGTTTTTGCTCCATAGAAACACTTAAGGGAGTGATAGTGAGGTGTTTTGTGGAGTTGTTTGGAAGGCTAAAGTGATTAGTTGCTCTATCTCTTGTGTTGCTAAGGTAAGTTGAGAAGGACCCCTCTCCTCCCTCTAATGATGCTTAAATCATGATTGGTGGTAGTATAAGATGCACTTTTATGGATTATATCTTGATTTTTGGTTGAATTGATGAAGTTTTATAATTTTTGGGATTTTTCTGTTTTCATATGAATATGATTATGTGGTTATGTATGATGATTGGAAATGGTATTTAAGGAAGCTAGAAGGTGGAAAAAGTGGTTAATTGCAAGCAATTTCTGTTTTGGAAAGAAAACTGGAAAATTAGGGTTTCTTGGAATTACATTCTGCCCGGTTTTGTACCTCATATTTAGAGGCCGAATTGGCCTTGTATTAAAACATGAAAGTTGTATAGAATGATATTTTAGAGATTCCTGCAAAATTGCAGGTCAATCGGAGTAGCGTAGCTTGAGAAAAGATGGAATTACCCTTGCTGCCCTGGTTTTACCCGAATTTGGGAATTGCTTCTGTAATTGGTTATTTTGGTTAGGAATGCTTCCGAATTGGTTGTTGAGGTCTTCTGAAGAAATGTATCCCTGTTTCTTAGCTTTCGGATGGCTTTGGAATTTTTGGATTTGGACTTAGGTAGCCTGATTTATGATGTTTGCACCAGAATGCGTTCTGTGAACCTGTTTTGGCGGTTCTGGTGTAGTATCTTGCATTTTTGACCTAGTTACACTCACAACTGGGCTGAGTGACCTTCTGAAACATTGTAGCCCTATCTCTGAGCTTCGAAACGGTGGTCTTGTACCTTCATCCGATAATCGTAGTGCCTTTGGTGCCAATATCGTAAAATGATATCAAAAACTATTTTTTTCGGGTTAACGCTTAACTTCATTTCCGGATTTTTCTGGTTTCCTCTAATGCTTGTGTATGCTTATGGAACCCTATTTTGGTAATCTTTGGCATTGGTTTATGACTCGTTATCGAGTCTCATTGTACTTGTTTGCACATTTTAGGGCGTGACGGTGGTTCACGACGTTCTTTTGACGGAAGTGCATGAAATATCACTTTCAAGCTTGGTGAGTGTACTACTCACTTATGTGTTACTATATGGCTTTGATACTTGAACTTGATGAGTTAAATGTTTATTGCACCATCGATATTGATTGAAGTGAGGGTGTACGTTATCACTCTCACTTATTTCTCATGTTATTGGAATGTTACATGAAATGAAAGTACATGACTGGGTGTCGTTTGGACGTGTATCCAACGACCATGATTGTTACCATTGAGCTCAACCCCATTGGTAGTTGATTGAATCGAGCCGACGAGGGCTTGGTCGTGCCAATTAATGAACCTTGGGGACTGTTATATGGAATCTTGTAGTATGAGAGACTCTCGATTCCGGTATACTCGAGTAATACCACAGTGCAAGTGTTTGGAGTTCGGGCCCGGTAGGGGTATGTTGGGTGGAAGGAATGGAAGTAAAGTGGAGTCTACGGTTGGTTACTTTGAAACATTGACGGAGAGTCAATGAGGTTCGATCAAGAATGCAAACGAGGAAAAGGGCTCTTGAGAGCCGCCCGTATCCTTTTATCACCACTATTGATGTGTGCCTTTGCTTACTTTTGATGAATTGAAATGAAAAGCTTTATGCTTATGTGAACTTTGCTGATTGAGTGGTATTATCTCACTGGGCGTAAGCTCACCCTATTCCTTTTGTTTTCCTTATAGGAAAATAAATACTTTTGGACTGCAATTGATAGTTAGTTGCCGAATTGAACTAGTTGGATATATCTTTTGTATAGCTCATTTATTGAAACGCTAAATGTACTTTTGGGACCGTTTCTCTTTTGATTTGGCAAACCATAATGTATCCACTTTTGAATACCACTTTGGCTTGTATCTGCTGCTAAATTTCAACATGTAAATATTTGCTTGATGTTTGGTTGGGTTTTGACGTGTCGGTTACTATTCATGGCCGACTCCGATTTTATTCATGGCCGACTCCGGTTTTATTTTTTTTTTTATTTTGACATTTTGGCTTGTTTACGCGCATAGTATGTTCCGGAACGTATTAGATCGCTCGAAACTGGACCGTTAGTCCTGGCGAGAGCTGGGCAGGCAGTTCGCTAACCCCTTTGGTTCGCCGTAGGGGAAGGTGGGGCTGTCACAGGTGGTATCAGAGCCACTTCGCGTGGTCTCTGCGCGGAGTGAGCTTGGGCTAAGTGGTGTTATGGTCCTGATTTCATGGATATGTCTAAGTGCTCGTTTGAGCGTAAGTTATGAACGGGGGGCATGTTATAAGTGTAAAATTCTTTATCATGGAACTTGAGGACGACAGATAAGTATGTCGGGTAGGAATCTGTAATATGGATGATTTACGCTTGGGACCGGCCGGCTCGAGTTGTGAATTATCTTAGATGGGATTCTTGCGCCCGGATACGAAATAGATGAGAGCCTATGTTAGAAAGGATTGGGCGAACTAGAAAGGTGATTCTATGGAACTTCGTGTTGTTTGTTCGGGTATGGTTAAGCGTGATTAACCTTGATTAAGATATAAATGGTGTTGTTCTCGTAGATGTTGGACGGAGCCCTGGGGAGGAGGGAAAGCTTTTCGTGAGTTCTTTTTACTCGTGACCTAGTCTGTCTATAGTACTTTTGGAGGACCCTTTTGTTTTATGGGATGACTTTGTATGTACCTGACTGATTGTTCTGTATAATTGTTGATCCTGTTATGTGTTCTCTGTATATGTGTTATGTGTTTAAATGCTCTACAAGGGAATTGTTTAGTTAATTGTTCTTGTTTACTTGTTCCTGTTTAGTGCTACGAAAAGGAGGGTTAGGTGCCCTTTAACAGTATATTTATTTTGTGACCTAGATCGACTTAGATTTTATGGAAGGCACACGTAGTGGACGGGGGCGTGGGCGCGGGAATAGGCAACCTACGCCTGAAAGGGGCACTGGGAAAACCTCCTCTGGACCTAACCCTGAACCGAGAGTTGACCCCAACGTGCAGATAGCTGCCGCTATGCAGCAAATGACCAACCTGCTGGCACAAGTGGTGCAGCAACAAGGCCAAAACCCAAACCCTAATCCTGGAAACCCTGGCAATCATGTCGAGAGCGAAGACAGAGCTCTTGAACGATTTCAAAAGTTTGCTCCACCCAAGTTCATTGGGGAACCCGATCCGGATGTCGCCGAGAGGTGGCTCGAAAAGATGGTCGATATTTTCGCTGCCCTGCACTATACCGAAGAACGGCAGGTGACTTTTGCCATTTTCCAACTGGAAGGGGCGGCCCGTTCCTGGTGGAATGTCATTCGGCAAAAATGGGAGCGGGAACAAACGCCCAGGACTTTGGTAAATTTTATGAGAGAGTTTAATGCGAAATTTTTTCCTCCTCTAGTTCAGGAGAGGAAGGAAGACGAGTTCATCCGACTCCGTCAAGGGGCTCAATCGGTGGCGGAATACGAGAGCCAGTTCACCCGTCTGTCCAAATTCGCGCCTGAGCTGATCATGACCGAGCAACGAAGAATACGGCGATTTGTCCAGGGCCTGAACGTAGAAATCCAGAAGGACCTCGCGGTAGCCCAAATTAATGCCTTCAGCGATGCAGTGGAGAAGGCACAACGAGCAGAGAATGCTAGGTTACAAGGGAGAAACTTCCAGGCGAAAAAGTGAGGATTTCCTGGAAGTAATTCGGGGCAGGGGGATGAGAGTACCCCTTCCAAGTTTGGGCGAGGAACTGGAGGAGAAAGGATGCCGGGAGTGTCACAAGAGAGCCCGTCACGAGGCGGCCAAGTGGGGAGAGGCCAGAAAGGAGGCTCGGCTTCTGCAGTACGCGGACCCTGCGGGTATTGCGGAAAGTCAAACCACTCGGAGGACAATTGCTGGAAGAAGGAGGGGAAATGTTTGCGCTGTGGAAGTGCAAACCATCAGCTCGCCACTTGTCCAGTCCTATCACGAGATGGAAAGGGGAGTCAGCAATCGACGAAGACTAATTCCGAACCGGCAACGGTGGAAAGGACCAAATCTAAGGTGGCAGCTCGAGTGTATTCACTGGAGCCACAACAGGTCCCCGATTCTCCTGAAATTGAAGAAGGTACGATTGTGGTATTTCTGCGGAAATATTAGTAGATCCCGGTGTTACTCATTCACTTGTCAACCCCAATTTTGATAGACGGAATAGATACCAAACCTGCTCGTCTACCCTACGACCTGAAAGTAGTATTCCTATGGGGACAACATCGTTTGAGCACTGGTATGGTTTGTAAGGATCGCAGTGTTTGGGTAGGAGAGAGGATAGTGTTCAGGAATTAAAGCGAAGGTTAACCATGGCTCTTCTTTTGGCCTTGCCTAAAGGTAAGGACAGTTTTACTGTTTACCCTAATGCTTCGAGGGAAGGGTGGGGTGTGTGTTGACGCAAAACCAGAATGTGATATCGTTTGCCTCTGGGAAATTGAAACCCCACGAACAAAGCTATCCAACCCACGATCTGGAGTTAGTCACAGTTGTTTCCGCTCGGGAAAAGTGGAGAAATCATGGGATAGAAGAGGCTACCTGGGAGGTGGAAAGGAATACCCAGAGCTGTTTGTTAACCAAGGTGAGAAATTTCGAGGACGAAATTCTTTTAAGGGGGAGAGAGTGTGAGAGCCCGTAATTTTTCCATTTTAGGGTTTTATTATATTCAATGGCTTGTTTTCTACATTTTCTGTATCCGGAAAATTTTCTAGATAATTTTTATGAGTAAATATAGTTTTTAGATGATTTTTCTAGTATCAAATAGGTTTTGAGAAATTAAGAACGTATACCGGATTTGGGACCCACTAGGGCAAAAAGTTTGAAAAAATTCGGCCAACTAGGTTAAATTTTGGATACTGGAATTAATTTACCGGGTGTTAAGAGATAAGTAGAGGTTGCAATTTGGATTGGTGTGAGAGGAAACAAAGTGATAGACTTGCATTAAATAAGTGACAAGTGTCACTTGGCTATTGGGTTTACCTTTTGACCATTATTACTTGTTTTACCATTTGACTAATTTAAACCAAAAACTTACCAAAATAAGCTTCATTTCCAAGCTCTTGTGGCCGGCTCTCTCGAGGAAGGAAGAAAAAAAACCTTTTCAATTTCTTGGTTCATTCTTACTCCAATCTACCAAATCAACCATTGAATTTTGTTTTTGCTCCATAGAAACACTTAAGGGAGTGATAGTGAGGTGTTTTGTGGAGTTGTTTGGAAGGCTAAAGTGATTAGTTGCTCTATCTCTTGTGTTGCTAAGGTAAGTTGAGAAGGACCCCTCTCCTCCCTCTAATGATGCTTAAATCATGATTGGTGGTAGTATAAGATGCACTTTTATGGATTATATCTTGATTTTTGGTTGAATTGATGAAGTTTTATAATTTTTGGGATTTTTCTGTTTTCATATGAATATGATTATGTGGTTATGTATGATGATTGGAAATGGTATTTAAGGAAGCTAGAAGGTGGAAAAAGTGGTTAATTGCAAGCAATTTCTGTTTTGGAAAGAAAACTGGAAAATTAGGGTTTCTTGGAATTACATTCTGCCCGGTTTTGTACCTCATATTTAGAGGCCGAATTGGCCTTGTATTAAAACATGAAAGTTGTATAGAATGATATTTTAGAGATTCCTGCAAAATTGCAGGTCAATCGGAGTAGCGTAGCTTGAGAAAAGATGGAATTACCCTTGCTGCCCTGGTTTTACCCGAATTTGGGAATTGCTTCTGTAATTGGTTATTTTGGTTAGGAATGCTTCCGAATTGGTTGTTGAGGTCTTCTGAAGAAATGTATCCCTGTTTCTTAGCTTTCGGATGGCTTTGGAATTTTTGGATTTGGACTTAGGTAGCCTGATTTATGATGTTTGCACCAGAATGCGTTCTGTGAACCTGTTTTGGCGGTTCTGGTGTAGTATCTTGCATTTTTGACCTAGTTACACTCACAACTGGGCTGAGTGACCTTCTGAAACATTGTAGCCCTATCTCTGAGCTTCGAAACGGTGGTCTTGTACCTTCATCCGATAATCGTAGTGCCTTTGGTGCCAATATCGTAAAATGATATCAAAAACTATTTTTTTCGGGTTAACGCTTAACTTCATTTCCGGATTTTTCTGGTTTCCTCTAATGCTTGTGTATGCTTATGGAACCCTATTTTGGTAATCTTTGGCATTGGTTTATGACTCGTTATCGAGTCTCATTGTACTTGTTTGCACATTTTAGGGCGTGACGGTGGTTCACGACGTTCTTTTGACGGAAGTGCATGAAATATCACTTTCAAGCTTGGTGAGTGTACTACTCACTTATGTGTTACTATATGGCTTTGATACTTGAACTTGATGAGTTAAATGTTTATTGCACCATCGATATTGATTGAAGTGAGGGTGTACGTTATCACTCTCACTTATTTCTCATGTTATTGGAATGTTACATGAAATGAAAGTACATGACTGGGTGTCGTTTGGACGTGTATCCAACGACCATGATTGTTACCATTGAGCTCAACCCCATTGGTAGTTGATTGAATCGAGCCGGAGAGGGCTTGGTCGTGCCAATTAATGAACCTTGGGGACTGTTATATGGAATCTTGTAGTATGAAAGACTCTCGATTCCGGTATACTCGAGTAATACCACAGTGCAAGTTTTTGGAGTTCGGGCCCGGTAGGGATGTGTTGGGTGGAAGGAATGGAAGTAAAGTGGAGTCTACGGTTGGTTACTTTGAAACATTGACGGAGAGTCAATGAGGTTCGATCAAGAATGCAAACGAGGAAAATGGCTCTTGAGAGCCGCCCGTATCCTTTTATCACCACTATTGATGTGTGCATTTTCTTACTTTTGATGAATTGAAATGAAAAGCTTTATGCTTATGTGAACTTTGCTGATTGAGTGGTATTATCTCACTGGGCGTCAGCTCACCCTATTCCTTTTGTTTTCCTTACAGGAAAATAAATACTTTTGGACTGCAATTGATTGTTGGTTGCCGAATTGAACTAGTTGGACATATCTTTTGTATAGCTCATTTATTGAAACCCTAAATGTACTTTTGGGAGCGTTTCTCTTTTGATTTGGCAAACCAGACATGTATCCACTTTTGAATACTTTTGTATGCCACTTTGGCTTTTGACGTGTCGGTTACTATTCATGGCCGACTCCGATTTTATTTTTTTTTATTTTGACATTTTGGCTTGTTTACGCGCGTAGTATGTTCTGGAACGTATTAGATCGCTTGAAACTGGACCGTTAGTCCTGGCGAGAGCTGGGCAGGCAGTCCGCTAACCCCTTTGGTTCGCCTTAGGGGAAGGTGGGGCTGTCACAACTAAAAGGCGGACAAGTAGGTGTTATTTGACTCTTAGTGTTTGCTTGGAATGCTTGAGTGATTCTTGTGGGATGTTTTGATCTGATTAGTGCAAGTTGGAATGTTGAGGACGACATTCTTTTAAGGAGGGGAGTTTGTGACGCCCCGAAAAATGTGTGTGAGAACCGAAAATTTTGTATATTTTCGAGACATTATTTTGTTTTCTTGTCTATAATTTTGTACCTTTCTTCAATATATTAATTTCCTATATATAGTTTTCAAATCATTTCCTTGATACAAGTTAGTCCACGTTAATTTTGAAGTGTATTTTGGGCGTGGGACCCGCTAGTGCGGTAAATGCAATATATTTTTGACAACTTGTTGGAGTTTTGTATTAAGTATTATTATTTTACAAGGTGCTATGAGATAATTAGATGTTACCTATATGGATTAGTATTAGAGAGACAAAAAGATAAGTGTTAAAACCAAAAGGTGACATGTGTCACCTTCTTATTCAAAGTTGGACTTTTGACCATCTTACCTCAACTTTACTAAAACCAAAATTTGACAAAAAACCAAGGCATTTCTTCCTTCTCATGGCCGAAACTTGGAGAGCAAGAGAGAGAGAAAAACCTTCATCTTTCACTCCAATTTCTTACTCCAATCTTGAATTCTAACCGATAGAATTGCCAATTCCTCCATAAAAGTCACTTGCCTAGGAAGATTGAAGGTAGTGGTGGAGTGATTAGAGAAGGGAAAGGACTAAGCCATCACCTTTCTTGAGATTTCAAGGTATCATGTCTAACAATCCTTTCTTTGTTCTTAATAATGGTTTAGTAGTGACTTGTGTTGGCTTAAGAGGTGATTTTATGAAAGATTTCATGGATTAAAGTGAAGTTAGTTAAATTTCTGATTTTTTTGGGATTTTTCTGTTTTCATATGATGATTATGGTTGGCTTTGGATTGATGGCTCTAAAGTGTGTTAAATGGATCCCTTGTGCATCAATTGCGGTTATTTACGGAAAATTTCTGGTTTGATACGAAATTCCAGGTTTAGGGTTTGAATCTGCCCTGTTCTGACTGGATTTATTTGAGCATATTAGAGGCCGAATCAGGTTTAGGTTCAAACATAAAAGTTGTAGCAAATGGTGTTAACTAGTTCCCTGCAAAATTTCAGCTCGATTAGAGTACAGTAACATGTGAAATGACTGAAATACCCTTGACTGTCCATGAACCCTGTTTATGCCCAGATTTCTGTTTTCATGGAGTTTTCCAATTTTGACCATGAAAATGCATGATTTGGCTTTGGAGGTCTTCATAAGAAATGTAGGGTTATGCCTTGGCTTCGAAATGCCATAAGATTCGTTTCAATCCGATAAGTGTAACTTCAGTTATGGATATTGTGCCGAAAGGTGTATTTGATAGTCTATGATGTGTATGTGATTGATTTGAGATGAAATGGTGTTGCTTGTAGGATGGAAAAGTAAGGAAATGTAGGGGAAATGCTGTCTGATCTTTGAAAGCATTTGATTGCTTTGAGTTTGAGTTGAAGGCCTTGGATTTGATTGAGGAAACTGTCTACGATGGATGAGGATTATGAGCCGTGGTTGGTGAGTGATCTCCAAAACTATTGCCAAGTTACTTTTGAATGTTTTCTTGCATTGTTACTCAATTGCACATCATGTGTGCGCGCATGTGAGTCCATAACATGATTTGGCTCAAATGAGTTCTTGGGAATTCGTGTGCTTAGATCCAACGTCTCCACTATCTGTTTACTAGTTATTTGGAGCACGATGGCTCCTCATTCCTGTTTATCTGTTATCTGAGCTATTTGAGTGTTGGATGTTAAGTGCCATGATTTCACTGGCTCACCAGAGCATCAATACGTACATTTGATCTTGGAATCATGACATCATCGAAATGCATTATTGTGAAATATATTTGATTACTGATTTTATTAGTTACTCACTGAGCTTTTAGCTCACCCCAAAAATATTTTATTCCCCTCCACAGGGCTCTTGGCGAAGGAAGGCTTGAAGTACTTATTCACGTGACTGGATGGCATATAACTTGTACAGTTTGGATTTGGAATCATTTTATGTATAGTTTGGGGAATTGTTTCCGCTTCGCTTATGACATGTAATTATTGGAGAATTTGATGTAATATTTGAGATTTATCTTGTAATTTAATTGAGGACTTTAGTGAACGACTGAGTCCCGGCGAGAGCTGGGCAGGCGGTCCGCCGAACCCTTTGGTACGCCTTAGGGGAAGGTGGGGCTATCACAGTTGGCATCAGAGTTTAGGCTTCAGATCCCTGTAGTGTATCCTAGGCTTGAAGTTTAGGATGCCGGACTGTGGGTTTGGTTTGAAATATCAGTGATTCTTGTAGGACTGAAAGGCGGACAAGTAGGTGTTATTTGACTCTTAATGTTTGCTTGGAATGCTTGAGTGATTCTTGTGGGATGTTTTTGATCTGATTAGTGCAAGTTGGAATGTCGAGGACGACATTCTTTTAAGGAGGGGAGTTTGTGACGCCCCGAAAGAATGAGTGTGAGAACCCGAAAATTTTGTATATTTTCGAGACATTATTTTGTTTTCTTGTCTATAATTTTGTACCTTTCTTCAATATATTAATTTCCTATACATTTTTATAAGTAAATATAGTTTTCAAATCATTTCCTTGATACAAGTTAGCCCACGTTAATTTTGAAGTGTATTTTGGACGTGGGACCCGCTAGTGCGGTAAATGCAATATATTTTTGACAACTTGTTAGAGTTTTGTATTAAGTATTATTATTTTACAAGGTGCTATGAGATAATTAGATGTTACCTATATGGATTAGTATTAGAGAGACAAAAAGATAAGTGTTAAAACCAAAAGGTGACATGTGTCACCTTCTTATTCAAAGTTGGACTTTTGACCATCTTACCTCAACTTTACTAAAACCAAAATTTGACAAAAAACCAAGGCATTTCTTCCTTCTCATGGCCGAAACTTGGAGAGCAAGAGAGAGAGAAAAACCTTCATCTTTCACTCCAATTTCTTACTCCAATCTTGAATTCTAACCGATAGAATTGCCAATTCCTCCATAAAAGTCACTTGCCTAGGAAGATTGAAGGTAGTGGTGGAGTGATTAGAGAAGGGAAAGGACTAAGCCATCACCTTTCTTGAGATTTCAAGGTATCATGTCTAGCAATCCTTTCTTTGTTCTTAATAATGGTTTAGTAGTGACTTGTGTTGGCTTAAGAGGTGATTTTATGAAAGATTTCATGGATTAAAGTGAAGTTAGTTAAATTTCTGATTTTTTTGGGATTTTTCTGTTTTCATATGATGATTATGGTTGGCTTTGGATTGATGGCTCTAAAGTGTGTTAAATGGATCCCTTGTGCATCAATTGCGGTTATTTGCGGAAAATTTCTGGTTTGATACGAAATTCCAGGTTTAGGGTTTGAATCTGCCCTGTTCTGACCGGATTTATTTGAGCATATTAGAGGCCGAATCAGGTTTAGGTTCAAACATAAAAGTTGTAGCAAATGGTGTTAACTAGTTCCCTGCAAAATTTCAGCTCGATTAGAGTACAGTAACATGTGAAATGACTGAAATACCCTTGACTGTCCATGAACCCTGTTTATGCCCAGATTTCTGTTTTCATGGAGTTTTCCAATTTTGACCATGAAAATGCATGATTTGGCTTTGGAGGTCTTCATAAGAAATGTAGGGTTATGCCTTGGCTTCGAAATGCCATAAGATTCGTTTCAATCCGATAAGTGTAACTTCAGTTATGGATATTGTGCCGAAAGGTGTATTTGATAGTCTATGATGTGTATGTGATTGATTTGAGATGAAATGGTGTTGCTTGTAGGATGGAAAAGTAAGGAAATGTAGGGGAAATGCTGTCTGATCTTTGAAAGCATTTGATTGCTTTGAGTTTGAGTTGAAGGCCTTGGATTTGATCGAGGAAACTGTCTACGATGGATGAGGATTATGAGCCGTGGTTGGTGAGTGATCTCCAAAACTATTGCCAAGTTACTTTTGAATGTTTTCTTGCATTGTTACTCAATTGCATATCATGTGTGCGCGCATGTGAGTCCATAACATGATTTGGCTCAAATGAGTTCTTGGGAATTCGTGTGCTTAGATCCAACGTCTCCACTATCTGTTTACTAGTTATTTGGAGCACGATGGCTCCTCATTCCTGTTTATCTGTTATCTGAGCTATTTGAGCGTTGGATGTTAAGTGCCATGATTTCACTGGCTCACCAGAGCATCAATACGTACATTTGATCTTGGAATCATGACATCATCGAAATGCATTATTGTGAAATATATTTGATTACTGATTTTATTAGTTACTCACTGAGCTTTTAGCTCACCCCAAAAATATTTTATTCCCCTCCACAGGGCTCTTGGCGAAGGAAGGCTTGAAGTACTTATTCACGTGACTGGATGGCATATAACTTGTACAGTTTGGATTTGGAATCATTTTATGTATAGTTTGGGGAATTGTTTCCGCTTCGCTTATGACATGTAATTATTGGAGAATTTGATGTAATATTTGAGATTTATCTTGTAATTTAATTGAGGACTTTAGTGAACGACTGAGTCCCGGCGAGAGCTGGGCAGGCGGTCCGCCGAACCCTTTGGTACGCCTTAGGGGAAGGTGGGGCTATCACAGTTGGCATCAGAGTTTAGGCTTCAGATCCCTGTAGTGTATCCTAGGCTTGAAGTTTAGGATGCCGGACTGTGGGTTTGGTTTGAAATATCAGTGATTCTTGTAGGACTGAAAGGCGGACAAGTAGGTGTTATTTGACTCTTAATGTTTGCTTGGAATGCTTGAGTGATTCTTGTGGGATGTTTTTGATCTGATTAGTGCAAGTTGGAATGTCGAGGACGACATTCTTTTAAGGAGGGGAGTTTGTGACGCCCCGAAAGAATGAGTGTGAGAACCCGAAAATTTTGTATATTTTCGAGACATTATTTTGTTTTCTTGTCTATAATTTTGTACCTTTCTTCAATATATTAATTTCCTATACATTTTTATAAGTAAATATAGTTTTCAAATCATTTCCTTGATACAAGTTAGCCCACGTTAATTTTGAAGTGTATTTTGGACGTGGGACCCGCTAGTGCGGTAAATGCAATATATTTTTGACAACTTGTTAGAGTTTTGTATTAAGTATTATTATTTTACAAGGTGCTATGAGATAATTAGATGTTACCTATATGGATTAGTATTAGAGAGACAAAAAGATAAGTGTTAAAACCAAAAGGTGACATGTGTCACCTTCTTATTCAAAGTTGGACTTTTGACCATCTTACCTCAACTTTACTAAAACCAAAATTTGACAAAAAACCAAGGCATTTCTTCCTTCTCATGGCCGAAACTTGGAGAGCAAGAGAGAGAGAAAAACCTTCATCTTTCACTCCAATTTCTTACTCCAATCTTGAATTCTAACCGATAGAATTGCCAATTCCTCCATAAAAGTCACTTGCCTAGGAAGATTGAAGGTAGTGGTGGAGTGATTAGAGAAGGGAAAGGACTAAGCCATCACCTTTCTTGAGATTTCAAGGTATCATGTCTAGCAATCCTTTCTTTGTTCTTAATAATGGTTTAGTAGTGACTTGTGTTGGCTTAAGAGGTGATTTTATGGAAGATTTCATGGATTAAAGTGAAGTTAGTTAAATTTCAGATTTTTTTGGGATTTTTCTGTTTTCATATGATGATTATGGTTGGCTTTGGATTGATGGCTCTAAAGTGTGTTAAATGGATCCCTTGTGCATCAATTGCGGTTATTTGCGGAAAATTTCTGGTTTGATACGAAATTCCAGGTTTAGGGTTTGAATCTGCCCTGTTCTGACCGGATTTATTTGAGCATGTTAGAGGCCGAATCAGGCTTAGGTTAAAACATGAAAGTTGTAGAAATGGTGTTAACTAGTTCCCTACAAAATTTCAGCTCGATCGAACACTGTAACATGTGAAATGACCGAAATACCCTTGACTGTCCATGAACCCTGTTTCGCGCCCAGATTTCTGTTTTCGTGGAGTTTTCCATTTTTGACCATGAAAAGGCATGATTTGGCTTTGGAGGTCTTCATAAGAAATGTAGGGTTATACCTTGGCTTTGAAACGCCATAAGATTCGTTTCAATATGATAAGTGTAGCTTCAGTTATGGATATTGTGCCGAAAGGTGTATTTGATAGTCTATGATGTGTATGTGATTGATTTGAGATGAAATGGTGTTGCTTGTAGGATGGAAAAGAAAGGAAATGTAGGGGAAATGCTGTCCGATCTTTGAAAGCATTTGATTGCTTTGAGTTTGAGTTGAAGGCCTTGGATTTGATCGAGGAAACTGTCTACGATGGATGAGGATTATGAGCCGTGGTTGGTGAGTGATCTCCAAAACTATTGCCAAGTTACTTTTGAATGTTTTCTTGCATTGTTACTCAATTGCATATCATGTGTGCGCGCATGTGAGTCCATAACATGATTTGGCTCAAATGAGTTCTTGGGAATTCGTGTGCTTAGATCCAACGTCTCCACTATCTGTTTACTAGTTATTTGGAGCACGATGGCTCCTCATTCCTGTTTATCTGTTATCTGAGCTATTTGAGCATTGGATGTTAAGTGCCATGATTTCACTGGCTCACCAGAGCAAAAATACGTACATTTGATCTTGGAATCATAACATTAACGAAATGCATTATTGTGAAATATATTTGATTACTGATTTTATTGGTTACTCACTGAGCTTTTTTAGCTCACCCCAAAAATATTTTATTCCCCTCCATAGGGCTCGTGGCGAAGGAAGGCTTGTAGTACTTATTCACGTGACTGGATGGCATATATCTTGTACAGTTTGGATTTGGAATCATTTTATGTATAGTTTGGGGGATTGTTTCTGCTTCACTTATGACATGTAATTATTGGAGAATTTGATGTAATATTTGAGATTTATCTTGTAATTTAATTGAGGACTTTAGTGAACGACTGAGTCCCGGCGAGAGTTGGGCAGGCGGTCCGCCGAACCCTTTGGTACGCCTTAGGGGGAGGTGGGGCTGTCACAATATCACATTAGGGCAAGTGCGATAAAGTACACCCTTGCCTGACCAAACCAATCAAATATCAAGTATTTAAATCAAGTATCAAGTTCAACCATGTATTTGGAAGCACTCACCAAAGACTTAGTGCTTGTCAAAATCACGCTCAGGTACAATTCCTTGGTTGGAGTCCAAATCTACGATAAAATATCAATTACGAGTTTAAAATCCACTAGGGTTCGAAACATAGGAGTTTTGCTTCAAAAAAATCAAGTAAGTGAAGCTTGTTTAAGTAGTAGTCATATGGCTTATCAAACTCGAGAAAATTCATTCTCGCTCTTTTAGTTTCGACAAAGAAGTGATTCATACTTTTGAAGTTGCACTTGGTATAAAAAATCGAGAAAATCGTATTTCCAAGGGTTACTCCTTTCATTTTTTTCAAGGGCACGAGTTTTGGTAAAATTTTAGCTTATATACCTCTACTAAAGAAAACTCGAATACCTTAGACGATCCAAGATCAATTCGAGCTCAAATTCTCGTGCAAGTCACGAGTACATATGTCTAACCCTCGAGTGACAATTTGGGCAGCGTGCCCTTTGTATTTAGCTATTTTCCAGCCACTTAGGGCTTCATTTCTTTCCTCAACTCAGCCTAAATTCAACATATAAGCAAGCTTGACAAGATAGCTCTTCAACTAGGCTCAATATCATCCAAAGACAAGTCAATTCTAGCAATGAAACCATCAAGATCAAAGGTGGAAACCAGTTTTAAAGAAGAAATTATAAATGGCAGATTTATCATCCTTTGGTGTTTTGGTCATAACTACAGCTAGGTATATCGAATCGAGGTAAATTTTATGATGATTTGAAGCTAAGACATAGACCTACATTTATTATGAAGACTCCAAAGCCAAATCATGCATTTTCATGGTCCAAAATTGAAATCTCAGAGAAAACAGAAAGCTGTCAGTTAAACAGGGCATTTAGGCAGTCAGGGGTATTTTAGTCATTTCACAAGATACAGTACTCCGATTAAGCTGAGATTTTCTGGGTAGAAATGATATAGGCAACCCTAGGGGAAGACCCTCCTAGAACTTTCCAACCTTGTAATTATCAGAGTTGGATCTTTTCTCCCAACAGAAATTGAACTCGATTGTTCTCATGAACTCAAGACCTCTGACACACAAAGGTAATCAGCAACCTTAAGCAAATAAGGATGGATGAAGCGACACCACGATTAGGGAACAAGCTAATCGATAAAGTCTGATTTGAATCCTAAGCCATGAACTCAAGAATTCAAGAGTAAGTTCGATTAAGAACTTGAAGGAAAATTCCTCACGATTTCTGGTTGTAATAATCTGTGTTTTACTCTTACAAGAGGTGCCTTTTTATAGGTTAAAACTAGGGCAAAATCCGGCCCACATAAACCTGGAAGAGATTCGGTCCGCATAAAAGAGCTTAAAGAGCCAGCTCTTTAAGGCTTTCCGATAAGGCCCGATAAGTAATAAAATACTCAACGCCTAACAACTACTAAACGGGACAGTTTTAAAACAACTACCAACTAAGCTAACAAGTATGAGATCATTCTTTCACTTTAAACGTACAAGTGAACAAAGTAACTTCATGGTCCATCAAATCTTCAAACTTAGCTTGCTCCTTGCTTGTATGGTGAATGATCAAGGCTCGTAAAGCTTCCTTCACCCTCTTGGATCTTGATCTTGTCATCGGACCGCCAATGTGGACCAAAGGATCCTTGACCCAAGGTTGAAGTTAATTATTGCACACCCGTATCCGCATCATTCCCTCTTTCCTCGAAAAGATTCGTCCTCGAATCTTCAAAGTCTCCTCTTGAAAGTGAGTTGTCCACAAATCGATGGTGCGCTTAAAGGACAGCAGTGTTGGAAGTAGACGAATGACTACGAGCCATGTTGCATGTCGTTTGGTCAGCTTCGGGAAGCGCTCAAACAAGGACATGCGCCAAGGTAGGAAAGAGCTTGTGTAAGGCGTGTGAAAATCCCAAGTGGCAATCCAAAACTCTCTAATTAGCCTTTGGTCATGAAGCTTCACATTGACACCTTGATTGTGCAAAGGTGTAAAATCCAGCACTAGTTGACATTGATTTGAATCATCTTGCATGGATAAATTGGGAGCAACTTGTTGCATGGATGAGACACTAAACAACTCGTGGAGGACAGCTTTGGGATCTTGCGTGACACACAATTTCTCATATTCCAACATATAAGGTAGCAAACAATTGAATTCCACTTCATGAGGGTTACTCGAACTAGCACAAGTTGAAGCTGACAAATTGAGCACTTGGCCACCAGCTTTTGGCTGTGTGAATAAGCATGAAAGATCACCACCTTTAGTTGGAATAAGCACAAAATCAGGTTGTAAGTCTTGAATCAAAACTGGAAAATTGTGGACAGCTTTACAACCTACAAAAACAAAATAAACTTCAACTTGAAACAAATTTGAAATCGGGTAAAGAAGTAATGGTACATTATCAACTAATTGGTAAGAAGGTATAGAACAAGTTTTATGTGTGAAAACTCCCTTTGACACTTCATCATTCCTTTCACCAATTGATTCAATTTGAGAAGGCATTGCTAGCCTTTTACACTTTTCTTCAAAATCTGGATAAGAAATACAAGTGTTAGGATGGAAATTATACTCAAAAGAAGGAAAAGATGATGAATGACCCATAGGTAGCAAATGAGAGTCAAATTTCGGAATTCTCCCTTCATGGTGGATTTGACGTGATTCCCCTTTGGTATGGACAGATTTGAATTGAAATTGTTCCATGAGATGATTCCAAATCGATTCAATTCCTAAAAGATAAACTCCATGGAAACTAGTGAATTGTACAAGTGACTTTGGAATGGAGCATGGCATGACTAACTTCACTTGACTTTGCTTAATCTGCACAAATGAAGAAACACTAAATAAAGCAAAGGTAAGTTCGTTAGAAAAACAATAAGCCCTCACATTTTTGCTCAAAATCGTCTCACTTTCTCTATTTTCTTCCTTTTTACCACTCATCTCATCAGATTTTTCCATCTCTTTATCTAGTTTAACGCCCTCGATTGTTTTCTCATCATCAACCTCCTCAACAAATGGTTCAATAGGATGAGATACTCCTTTGTTGGGAATAGGGTCAGCTATCTCCTTCTTAGAAAACTCACTTTGATAGCATCCATTTGACTCCATTTGTTTTTGGTGTAGAAGACGTTGATATGTCTCCCAAAATGACTCC
Source organism: Coffea eugenioides (assembly GCF_003713205.1). Classification (NCBI taxonomy): domain Eukaryota; kingdom Viridiplantae; phylum Streptophyta; class Magnoliopsida; order Gentianales; family Rubiaceae; genus Coffea; species Coffea eugenioides. The sequence goes on from NW_020861709.1 coordinate 151,489, forward strand.
GCATGAGGTGGTTCAACTCTAAGTTTAGTCTTAGAAAATGCTGAATGAACCTTCTTATCACCTCTTGCATAAACCGGCTTTAAAGAGGTAGATTGCATGGAACCCCTCCTCTTGAGAGGTTCATTCTCTTGCTTGAGTTTATGTTCGTTCTCTCGATTGTACAAGTCCGTGGTATAATGGAAGGGTACAAATCGTTTCCTCATCACTTGCTTCATTTCAGTCCAAGTGGCAATCGGTTGTTCCCTATTTCTCCTTCTTGTGGCACATACTTGCTCCCACCAAATAGATGCATAATCTTGAAATTCAATAGCTGCAAGTTTCACCTTTTTATCTTCGGAGTAATTGTGGACTTCAAACACTTGCTCAACTCGCCTAACCCAATCCAAGTAAGCTTCAGGATCATTTTTCCCATGAAAGGTAGGCATCTTAGTCTTGATGGAACCAAGATTGTCATCGGTTCTCCTAGGTCGGTCTCGGCCTTCCCTCGCTTCCCTGTGGCTTTTCCTTGATCGGAATGAGGTGTTAGAATGATACCCCTCATCATCCGCATCATGCTCAACACTCTGAGCACTTGAAGCCCTATTGGGAATATCTCCAGTACCTCGCATCTCAATGGCAGCCACCCTGTCGGATAGTTGTGTCACCACAAATTCAAGCCTCCCCGCTTGTTTTTGGAGAGTTTGGAGCACCAATTTGAGTGACACATCGGTCTCAGACGGCTCGGTCATGTTCCCCTCTTGAGACATATTGTCAAACCTGCAAAACAAATGTATCCTAGTCTACCTTGCAAAGCACTCGTGTATCACTCAAGAAAACACACTCACTCTCAATTTTCCTTCTCGAAGTTCTTAAGACAACTCAACTCTAAAAAATTCCAGAATTAATTACCCTATAAGTAATAAGACACAAAGCAGAATTTTTGCGAATCCTAGAAAACAAAAACTCTACCTGAAACTGGAACTTTTTTTTTTTTCAGCTGTTGCTTTGTTGAGTTTCTGGTCAGTATTTTGGAGTATAAATGGTGCTTTTGGGGTGCTCAAATAATGTACGAACCAGTCCTCAAATTTCAGTCAAATCGGGTTGCAAAACTAGCTCAACCGATTTTAGAAACTCAAGAACTCCCAAGGCGGTTTGGGCTAAGGTGTTTGGTTTGGTTTTGAAAACGGAATTGGGTGTGTTTGGGGCTGGTTAGGTTGTTTGGGGTCTTTGGAATTCAATCAAGATTGGAACTCAAGAGTTGGAAACCAATCAAAATTAGGAAACTCAAGTTTTGGGAAATCAACCAAGATTTGGAGACTAATCAAGATTTGGGAACCCACCAAGAATTGGAAACTCACGATTTTTTTTGGAAACTTGATTTCCTTTGTATGAGAGCCAATTCCTTCTCTTCTTCCTTTTTTTTTTCTTTTTTTTTCCGGCTCTTCAAGGAACACAAATTCAGATCACACCAACAAGTTCAAGAAAACGGATGAAAGGTTATGCCAATTCCAAGAAAACCCTAGTTCTTGGTTTATTGTTCAAGAATTTTCAAAATAAGACTTGGTGGTCCAAGAACTTCAAGAATTTGTTCAAGAAACACAAGAATTTCCCCAAATTATGTTGCGGTGTTAGGGTTTGCAAAAACAACAACCAATTCTCAAGAAATAGGCAAAACAGAATTTCAGCAATACTCAAAAGAAAATTCCAGCAATACTCTAGCAACTTGAATACTAAAACAAGATAAGATACGTGACTCTTTTTTTTTTCTTTTTTTGTCTTTAAACCCTAACAACCCAAACACAAATATAACAAACCCAAGAACTTGGACAGAAAACACAAAAAGACAACACCCAAACAGTTTTTTTTTTGACTCGGATGAACAGTAACGTGAACAGTACGCTACAGTATGATGAACAGTATTTCGGAATAGTAACGATGAACAGTAATCGCTACAGTTTTTTTTTTTTGACAAAAAGACAACTAACAAGATATGAACAACTTCAATTAAAAGAGAATTAACCTGATGCTCTGATTACCAACTGATATAGGCAACCCTAGGGGAAGACCCTCCTAGAACCTCCCAACCTTGTAATTATCAGAGTTGGATCTTTTCTCCCAACAGAAATTGAACTCGATTGTTCTCATGAACTCAAGACCTCTGACACACAAAGGTAATCAGCAACCTTAAGCAAATAAGGATGGATGAAGCGACACCACGATTAGGGAACAAGCTAATCGATAAAGTCTGATTTGAATCCTAAGCTATGAACTCAAGAATTCAAGAGTAAGTTCGGTTAAGAACTTGAAGGAAAATTCCTCACGATTTCTGGTTGTAATAATCTGCCTTTTACTCTTACAAGAGGTGCCTTTTTATAGGCTAAAACTAGGGCAAAATCCGGCCCACATAAACCTGGAAGAGATTCGGTCCGCATAAAAGAGCTTAAAGAGCCAGCTCTTTAAGGCTTTCCGATAAGGCCCGATAAGTAATAAAATACTCAACGCCTAACAACTACTAAACGGGACAGTTTTAAAACAACTACCAACTAAGCTAACAAGTATGAGATCATTCTTTCACTTTAAACGTACAAGTGAACAAAGTAACTTCATGGTCCATCAAATCTTCAAACTTAGCTTGCTCCTTGCTTGTATGGTGAATGATCAAGGCTCGTAAAGCTTCCTTCACCCTCTTGGATCTTGATCTTGTCATCGGACCGCCAATGTGGACCAAAGGATCCTTGACCCAAGGTTGAAGTTAATTATTGCACACCCGTATCCGCATCTAGAAAGTTAACTCGAATCCTTATAACTTTTGTGTTTTGAGCAAGAACTGATTTGGCCTTTATCATGGACGAATATGCAGTTCAAGTTGATTCCAAAAACAGGGCAGAACCTATCAAATGCTGGAAATTCAATTTTTAACTCTACAAAGTCACAATCAAGCCGATAATCACTTCACAAGTTCCATTTTCTAGCTTAATAACACCATTTACTAGGTAACCAACAATAATCAAAGCTGAAAAATGCAAACCCTAGCTAAACATTCCACTACACCCTCAAAAACTAAACAATCAACCATAGCAAGGCAAGATTAAAAACTCATATACCAAACTTAGCAAGATTAAGCAAGAGAAAAGGAAGTTGTAGCCTTATACCTTCCACAACTACTTGAAAAGTGAAGAATCAAGCAACCACAAGCTTCTTTCTCCAAAAACTCTCCACCAAAGTTCCTCCTCCTACTTAAAAATCAACTTTTATGGATTGATTTGCAAGGTTGAGGTAAAAACTCAAAGATCAAGCAAGGTTGTTGTGGTGGAAATGGAGTTTTCTCTCCTCTCTTATTTTTTCAGCCAACATGAAGCAAAATGAAGAGGATTTTAGCCAAAAGGAAAGATAAGAAGGTAGGAAATATCTTGGTCAAACATCCTTTGGATGCCGCCACTTGTCGCAACAAGATTATTCCTTATTTTTGTTTTTTTCTCCCTCTTCTTTTGGTCAAGAATTTCGGCCACTTTAAGGGTTAATTAAGGGCTAATTATCTGAAATAAAAGCAAGGAGATTAAGGTAATAAAATAGTGTTCAAGTGGTGTACTCAATCAGTAGCAAACGGCGGTTCAAGCCGATTTCTCTTTACTCGCGCGTACTTGTAATTGCACTTCTAATCGCACGCTTTCTCTTCTATAAAACTCACTCTTAACCACCAAATTTAGTACACATACCTCCACAATTAATCACACTACCAAAATATGCAAAAACCCTATTTTACCCTAACTTTAAGACTAAGGGCAAAACTCTTAATTCCATTATTCATTACAACTATTGAGGGAGTAAATGAGTAGTAAAGATATTATAAAGTAATTTAATCAAAATAAGAAGGAATTTAATCAAAATATGAGGGAATTTTAAGAAAATATGAGCGAATTTTCCAGTCATCACAGACCTACATTTCCTATGAAGACATCTCGCATTTTCAGGGTTAAAAATGGACGGTCAGAAGCACATGAAAAATAGGTTAGGAAAATTAGAGTTTTTTTACGCAGTCAGGAGTGCTCTAGCCAAATCATAAGCTAAAATGATCCAATTGATCTGAAATTTTGCAGATAGAAAGTTAACTCAAATCTCTATAACTTTCATGTTTTGTCCAAACACTGAATCAGTCTAAAACATGGAGAAATTCGCAGCCCAAGTTGAATCTAAAAATAGGGCAGAACTGACATTCACCACCAAATGCTGGAATTTTGCATATCAACCCTAAAACTACTCATCAAAGCTGGAAATTACTTGACAAAGCTGAAATTTCATCTTTTAAGGCTAAATATCACAATCAAGCCACTAATCATCTCACAAATTCCATTTCCAAGCTCAATACCAACATATTAGAGATAAACATCATAAATCAAAGCTGAAAAATCACAAACCCTAGCTGAAATTCGCTAATCTTCACCAAAACTAGAGTGTCTTCCAACATAATTCAATATTCAAGGCATCTATCCCATGTTTTGTTAAAACAAGAAAGAAAAAGGAAGTTTTAGACTTATACATTCCAAAACACTTGAAGAAAGTGAAGAACCAAGCTATTTCTCTCCAAACAACTCCACAATAAGCTTCCCTAGCTCCTTGGTGCTAGTTTAATCGGTTTAGATTTTAAGATTTCAACTCAAACAAGGCTAAATCAAGATGAAGTTGGAAGTTCTCCTCTCTTGTTTTTCTCTCCCAATTTTCGCCCAACACAAGAAAGGAATGAAGAAAAATGAACCAAGAAGAAAGATAAGAAGAAAGAAAACTCATTTGGTCAACCAACCCTTGGATCTATGACACTTGTCAAAGCAAAGTTTTCTCTCCTTTTCTTTTCTTTTCTTTCCTTTTCCTTAGTCAACAAAGATGGCTGGATTAAGGGGTAATTTAGGGAGGATTAGGTGAAATAAAAACAAGAAAATTAGGGTAAAAAAGTAGTGGTCAAGTGGTGTACTCAATCGGTAGCAAACGGTGCGCGTCGGTTCAAACCTATTTTCCTTAACTCTCTCGTACTTGCATTTTAACTTGTGATTCACTAACTTATTATTAGCACTTCTAATCACACACTTCCTCTTATTTAATACTTGCTCTTATCCACCAAATTTAGTACACACATCTCACTAAGCAATGACACTACCAAAACGCACCAAAAATACACCAAAAACCCTAGTATTCACCATTCCTTTAGAAGACTCATAACTTGAGTTATAATAATCAAATATTCATACAACTTGGCCTGTTAAAACTAGACTTCAAATATTAATAATCTTAGAAGATACCTCAAAGAGATTCAATTCATAAGTGGTCCAAATTGAGCGGTAAACTACTATAACATTCCTATTTTTACTTGTGCAGGGTAGAATTTTCAGTCAACTTTGTCAATTTTCTGGAATTTATAGAGATTGAATCAAACTCTAAATTTTATACTATAGGAAGCCCTATGAGTCTAGTTTCAAATGCAACAAACGGAACTCAATTCTGACTTTCCTATACGAAGTTATAGCCAATTTTCCAGAGCTGCGCAGAGCCTCCTGCGAAAATTTTCAGATTTTCAACAACTTGAGATTATAAAACTTTTCTTAATAAAATTCACTCCCTTGGCTCAAATTCAACCATTAAAACAACCAAGAATCTAAGGCAAGTAAGTTCAAATAAGTGCTATCAAGACAAGTAAAATTTCGGGACCTCACAAATGGTGAAGGGTTGATATTCAATTTTAATAAAAGTAAGGATCTTGATTTATGGCATGGAAAAGCTTTTAAACCTACGGAGGTTAATCTTACACAAGAGTTGTGTGAAGAAGATTATCACAAAACTCTCATGCTTTATAGCCTAATATGAAAAATAAAAGAAAAGAGATCTTTAATCCTAAAATTCAAGTGGATAAAGGCAAGAAATCAAATAGATTTTACGATTGTCTTAAATGTTTCTCAAGAAGTCCTTATACATATTGTGATCATGCTAACTTTTCTTTGTTTGATGGTGAGGATGACTTGGAGGAAGGGCAAGTTTAAAATATAGTGGATGGAAAGAGAAGTTTTAGCTCTAGGGAAGGAACAAGTTTCTTTTCCCCTCTAAAGTAAATTTCAAGAAGAAACACTTTTGAGTCGACCCAATGACTATAAATAAAAGTGCTAATTAGGAGGTAACCAATGTTTAAAGTCATTTTTTAGTGTGTTTTCATGTTTATTATATGAATTAAGTTGTGTCTGTTATGTTTATTTTGTAGGTTTCAAAAGTTGATGCAAAAGTGACCTTTTAAAGGTTGGCGAGAAACAAGAAATATGAAGAACTCAAACCCCCTTTTGCATTTTAGATGTTTTTGATTCATTATGAAGGGTTAGATCACATGTTTAGATCATTTTAAATTTGTTTGAACTATTATACTTCACGAAAAAGATGATCGGATTCATGTTTCTATAAAAATTGAAATTGAAGGGAATAGTGAAAAGTGCAAAAAGCTGCACTTTAAGAAAAAAAATTCAGAAATCCGTGAGGCAGATCCGCGAGGTCTTCTTCATTAAACAAGCTTTGCGAAAAATTTGATCTTCATTTCTTTTTTCCCTTTCTTCAACAACACGAACTTACATGCACAACACTTCATCAAATTTTCATTTCCCCTGTTTTTCTTGCTTTAATTCACCATACAAACACCTCAAATATCTTTTAAAACAACTTTTACTAATCAAATTCACCCAAAAACGTTTAAACTTTTGGGTAGAGTTAAATCATCCTAGAATTTGCAATTTTGAATTTCAGTCATTTGGGAACCATTTTGGGTGAACTTTTTGAGGGTTTTTGCATCGTGTGTATCATCATGCATCAGTCTACCAATTTGAGGTTTTTATTACTAATGGTTATCCAATGGAACTTATGAAGATTGAGAAATAAGCAGACAATGATTTGAAACTTCATGACATGTCAATCACATCAATAGGGGAGTATTCTTTTCCTTATCTTACTTACTTTCTTTACACATTGAAAACAATGTGCATTTTAATTGTAGGTGACAGGAAAAATTGAGATTATGTATATATGTTGGTTGTGATTGATTTGTGATTGGAATTATTGGACTTGCCTTGGAAATCTTTCTTATGTTATGAAATTGTTGAAACTTGGATTTATTGGCAAGGAGTTCATGTACAAAGGAAAACTCTGTCAAAATTTTTTAAAATCTTGTCTAAAATTTTAAATTTTCCCCTAAATGTTTCAAATTTAACCTAGTCGTCAAAATGTTATCGCACTTACCGTACTAGCGGGTCCCACGTCCTTAATACACTGCCAAATTGAACGTACACTAACTTATACCAGAAAATGATTTAAAAATAGTATTTACTTATAAAATATATAGAAAATGTATTATTTTAAAGGAAAGGAATAAAAATGTAGGCAAAGAAATAAAATAATGCCTGTAAAATGTGAAAATTTTCAGGTTCTCACAGCTAAACTAATTTCTTTTGGAACTCTACTTCCTTTCGAAGAATCTCTATTTCCTTATACATATTAGCCAAATGTGCATCTCTCCGATTCGCTTGAACTCAAGTGATAGCCTGCCCGGCAAATTAATGGATCAAAATAAGTAACTAAGTACAATTGGAACTCTAACCATATAACTGTTAAGTTCCTTCACTCCCAATCCAACCAACGAAAGATTACACTTAGATTTTCTCAAATGAGATAGACGAGAAAGCAGAACATAGTTAGGACAATATCTTAAGATACTATGCCGCTTATCACTTATGTACATAACGAAACCTAAAGCATGCTTCGTATATCAAAAGTTCCACACCCTATCTCAAGCTTTTGCATATAGGTATAGAACCCAAATTCTTTTTCTCAAATCCCGATACATAATTTCAAAACTCTCGATCTCGCCACGATAATAATCAAGCCATGTCCATCCTTTGACATAAATGGATAGGTATCGAGGAAGTATAGGCAAGGGTAGTTCATCATGAACCAAACTACGAATATCAAATATCAGAAGAGGGTAGAAATACCTATATAGTTGCAGTTAAACCGCCTTAAAATCAAATAAACACTTATCAAGTCCACGTTCATAGGAGAAGAGAAACAGGTCTTCAGTGCAAATTTTCCAATGTATACTACAACCTGGACACCATCTATAGAACCCCTAACCAGACTATTACTAGATTAGTCCATGGTAACACTCCTAGATCCAATCCTCTCGATCAGTCCAATTACTAGGTTAAATGTTAGAATCTTCCATGCCTTGTCATTTGCCATCAAATTTACCTCAAGTGCAATCAAGATACAGACCCTTATTCTAGTTCTCTCCATTTTTTGGTACTCAAGTACAAGAATCCAAAATATGATAATTCACAACTCGAGCTGGCCGGTCCCAAAAGTAAATCACCCATATTAGAGATTCCTACCTGACGTAAATATCTATCTTCCCCAAGTATCATGAAAAAAGGATTTACACTTATAACTGTCATGATTCATAGCTTATGCCCAAGAAGAGCACTTGATCCTTTACACTTATTCACATAATCGGGACCATAACACCACTTGGCTCCAAGCTCATCCTGCGCAAAGACCACACAGAGCAGCTCTGATACCACCTGTGACAGCCCCAACTCCCCCTAGGGCGTACCCAAGGGTTTGGCGGACCGTCTGCCTCGCTCTCGCCAGGACTCAGTCACAATTCATGAAAACTTACACGCAAAACCATCAATAATAAAAAAATGATAGTTATTACAACAATTAACATATACACTCATGGTCCTCCAACATCCACACGACCTATAAGTACAATCAAAGAATCAGACTTACAAAAATCGAACCAAACAAACTGGCTAAATATATATGAAGTACACGCTCGAGCAATTAACAATCTTAGAAGAAATCGAGGCTTTCCTCAATTCAACCTCTCATGTTCTCATCCCTATAAGGAAAACAAATGACGTGGAATGAGCTAAAAGTCCAGTGAGGTTCCAAGTAACCAAACAGGTAAAGTACGAGACAAGATAGCATACCCAGACATCAAGAAACAAGTCAAACTCAAATAAATCACGATCCAATATATAGTTAAGCAATTGGCCAGATAAATCATGCAAAAGGGTACAGGAAAAAAAAAACACATTCAGGGCAAAGGATATAGGTTGCTCTCAAGAGCAAGTTCCACAGTAGCTTGATCAAGGTCCGTTCACTCTCCGTCAACCATGAAAGTATAACGTCCATAGATCTCCACTTTACACCAGTTTTCGACCACCGATCAACCCCCTACCGGCCCGAACGTCTAAGAATTACCCAAGGTTCATTGATCTCCTCGACCAAGCCCTTGCTGGCTCGATTCAACCAACTAACCCTAGGTTGGATTTATAGTCCCAAATATTTAGCAATTCAGGATATGGCTTATAGCCCCAATTATTCAAATAATCAAGATTGGAGTCGTTGGCTGTTATTCAACGCTCACACAATAAAGCTTGGAGACGTTAGTTGTCACTTAACGCTCCGTATTCAGAAATAAACAGTGGTGGTAGCATTCGAGCATACCAATTAGTCGAGGAGATAACACTCCACTCGACAAAATAGGATAGAGGTACTGAGACGGGACGAGAGGCACCTCCCACTCGGATGGAATGTGGTACATGCTACCGTTCAATACTAGTGTCGACAAGATAACTCTCCAATCGACTTAATCAGGATAAAAGTACTGAGATGGGATAAGAGGCATCTCCTACTCGGATGGAGTGTGGTACATGCTACCGTTCAGCACTTACAGGTCAAGCACAAGCACAAACACAAGTATAGGTCAATCAAATGCAAGCGAGTACAAGATCATTCAAGAAGGGAAGGCCGAGTGCGATAAGGGCACACTCGCCTAGCCAGAATCAAGTCACAAGTAATGTCCAGCAATTCATATTCTCAAGTATTTCAAGTCAATACACAAGTCATATACAAATCAAGTTACTTGTTCATGCGTGAAAGAGATATCAAGTGTTTAGTCAAGTCGGGTCAATTGAGTGTACACAAGAGCACACTCATCTAAACAGGTTCAAGTCACAAATAAGTTCAACATATCATGTTTCAAGCATTTCAAGTATTTCAAGTCCAAACAGTTGAAAATTAGGTGGTTAAGAACTCTGATCAAACAAGAAAACTGGAAGAAAGCTACAGAAATCAGAAATTTCCTCAGCAAATCCGGCCACAAATCCGTCCGACAATCCTGCCAAATTCTGGCCACTTTTCAGTTGTAACAAAACAGCTAAGACATGTTTTAACAAAATCTCACAAATTTAGTCAAGCTAGGCTAATTGCGATAAAGTACACACTTGCCTATGAGACAAGAAATCAAATACCTAGCATTGTCTAACAACAATGAGCATGTAACGCGTAAGTCGGTAGGATAACCACCCGAGTGACCAACAAGTCAAGTGCAAGCAAATCAATTCATTTCATATCAATATCAAGAAGTTAACTACAAAGGATCGACTATGATAAAGTACATCCTCGTCCCAAAAGTCATCAATTCAAGAGCAATTGCTTTAACCAATTAAGCATGTTATTCAGGCAAGGAGACATTCCATGTAAATATTTTCATGTACTTGGAACACTCACCAATCAATTGCCACCCTTCACTTTAACCTTGGTTCGTCCTCTTGAACTCTCTCGAGTCCTGTGGTCACATATTATATAAAAAGGCTAGCAATACAAAACCAAAATACATGAAAAAATTAAGGTTTCTAAGACTTCATTTCCTTTCACTTATACCTCAATTTCACTCATAAACCATACCCAAAATGATTTACCAACTCCGACCGTAAAGTGGGAATGAAAGTAAAAATGGTTCTAAGAGAATAGATTTTTCTGATTTTTACACAACATTATTTGAAAAATCATATCTCAAGTTTCTTAAGTTCAAAATTTATAAACTTTATACCATCGAAAAATAGACTCAAAGGGTTACAATTTCCTAGAAGACAGATTTGTAAGTTTCAGTCCACAAGTTAGTCAAATTCTAACCTCAAGTTGCGGCATCATCCAGTCAAAAGACAGATCAGATATGGCAAATCAGTCAATTTTGAAAAATCACATATATTCATAGAAATTGAGAAAAGTTATGAAATTTGCACGGTACAAATTACTCAAAATGTAGTCTCAAACAAAACAAACAGAACTCAATTCTAACTTTTCTACACCAAGATATAACAGATTTCGTAAGACTGCCCAAGGTTCCCTGCGGACAAATTTTCAGCAGCACTTCCTTTGTGTTTACCAATTTTTTTTCCAACCAATTCAAGCCTTCATTCTTACCACAAAATAGCCTCAACTCAAGCATATACATACCATGCCAACAATTCACTAAATCAAGCATATATATAGCATATAACCATCGCCTCCGTTTTCCAAATCCTAGGGCAACGAGCAAAAGTCGTTAACATTCTTGGTTCATTTTCCAACCCAAAAGTGAGCTCATTAGGTGACCAAGTGAGTGGTTAAATCTACTCAATTCACCATGAAAGTTAGGCCCAAAATGTAGAAAAAGGTCATAAGAAAATAAGTTTGACAAGTGCAAGAAAAGTGAGCAAAAGAAAAATCTCATTTAACTTCAAAGTAGTCTTCGTGGGAAAACAGTCGTGCCCTCGTAGTTTCGGGAAAATGGCCATATGTCGCTGTAAGAAGGTTAGAATCAGGTGTCGTTAGTGGCGTTGGAAACTAGACTCAAAGGGCTTTCCAATGGTACCAAATATACACTCTAGTTCCTCTCCTATCAATACCAATGATCCGGGGAAGTTGGCTGATTTTTCGGTTCTGATCAGCTCAATACCAAGACAAAGTTGCCCTATTTCTTCTTTCTAACTTCACTTGTTTTGGCTCAAATTCACCCAATTCAAACTCCTAGAGTTCATATACAGGGGATCAAGTCATCTAGCACCATTGGAGCTTAAATGTTACATACATAATGCTTAAGTGAACCAAAACAATCTAGCCAACAAAGGAGAACCAAAACAGTCCACTAGTTGCCCAAAACAACCACTTTGCTTGCTTTATTTCCATCGCAACTCACACATACGCTTAACCAATGTTTAGTCAAGTTTTCTAGGTTTAATTAAGGTGTAAATGAGTCACAAAAATCAAGGAAAACTATCCACTCCATGGCCGGACAGAAAAGAGAAACCAAAACAGTCCACAAGTTCCCTTGCAACACCAACCTTCATCCCTTCAATGTAGTTAACTTAAGCATCATTCCAAGAGTTGTCCTGTGACGCCCCGAAAAAAATAAGTGTGAGAACCCATACTTCTCCCATTTTCTAGGGTTTTATTTATTTAATGGCTTGTTTTCTGCGTTTTCTTTAGTAGGGAAATTTTCTAGATATTTTTAATGAGCAAATATAGTTTTTGGATGATTTTTCTAGTATCGGTTAGTTTTTGAGAAATTAAGAGCGTATTTTGAACGTGGGACCCGCTAGTGCGGTAAATGCATTATATTTTTTTTATAACTTGGATAAATTGTTGAAATTTTGTATTAAGTGATATTATTTTATAAGGTATTAAGATATTTGTACTTGGAGAGACAAAAAGATAAGTTTTAAACCTAAGGGTGACAAGTGTCACCATAAGATTAAGTCTTGGACTTTGACTTACAATTCAACCTTTTACCATTTACCATAATAACTTCAAAAATTGACCAAAATATCTTCATTTTCTAAGCTTCATATGGCCGGCCACCTTCAAGCAATAAGGGAAGAAAAGCTCTCCAATTTCTTTGCTCCAAGCTTGCTTAATCTTCACTTTGAACCGTTTAATTTTAGTTTTACTCCATAAAAACTCTTCTCTTGGTAGGATTAAGGTTCTTGGTGAAGTGATTTGGAAGATTTAAGTGCAAGGTTGCTCCATCTCTTTGGTTACTAAGGTGAGTTGAGAAGGACCCCTCTCCTCCCTCTAATGATGTGTAATTCATGATTGGTGGTTGTATAAGATGCAAATTTATGGATTAAATCTTGATTTTGGTTGAATTGGTGAAGTTTTATAATTATTGGGGATTTTTCTGTTTTAATATGAGTATGATTATGGGGTCATGTATGATGATTGGAAATGATGTTTAATGATTCTAGAAGGTGGAAAAAGTGGAAGATTGCAAGTAAATTCTGTTTTGGAAGAAATCTGGAAAATTAGGGTTCTTGGTTCTTCATTCTGTCCGAAATATTTGGTCCTAGATAGAGGCCGAATTGGCCTTTGCTTAAAACATGAAAGTTGTAGGTATTGATGTGTTTGAGGTGCCTGTAAAATTTCATGGATTGAATGACTTTGCTTATTCATGTGAATGAATGGATTATATCTTGTACGGTTTGATTTTTGGATTGCCTCTTGTGTAATAGCTATTAGTAGTGATTGTATGAACGTTTGGACTTGAGTGGGTTTGTGATATGTAATTATTGGAGAATGTGATGTAATTATCATGGATTATCTCATGTATGGATTGATGGATTGAACTTGGATTTACTTTTGTGTAATCGTTCATATTGGGATTGTATCGAACGTTTAGAATTGATTGGATGTGTAATAGTCTAGCTTTGGACTTCCTCCTGTATAATAGTTGGTATCAGAGCTTAGGCTTCAGATCTCTGTAGCGTATCCTAGGCTTGAAGTTTAGGATGCCGGACTGTGGGTTTGATTTGACTCTTGAGAGATTTTTGCGGGATGTCTTGACTTGATTGGTACAAGAGGGAATGTCGAGGACGACATTCTTTTAAGGAGGGGAGATTGTGACGCCCCGAAAAAAATAAGTGTGAGAACCCATACTTCTCCCATTTTCTAGGGTTTTATTTATTTAATGGCTTGTTTTCTGCGTTTTCTTTAGTAGGGAAATTTTCTAGATATTTTTAATGAGCAAATATAGTTTTTGGATGATTTTTCTAGTATCGGTTAGTTTTTGAGAAATTAAGAGCGTATTTTGAACGTGGGACCCTCTAGTGCGGTAAATGCATTATATTTTTTTTATAACTTGGATAACTTGTTGAAATTTTGTATTAAGTGATATTATTTTATAAGGTATTAAGATATTTGTACTTGGAGAGACAAAAAGATAAGTTTTAAACCTAAGGGTGACAAATGTCACCATAAGATTAAGTCTTGGACTTTGACTTACTATTCAACCTTTTACCATTTACCATAATAACTTCAAAAATTGACCAAAATATCTTCATTTTCTAAGCTTCATATGGCCGGCCACCTTCAAGCAATAAGGGAAGAAAAGCTCTCCAATTTCTTTGCTCCAAGCTTGCTTAATCTTCACTTTGAACCGTTTAATTTTAGTTTTACTCCATAAAAACTCTTCTCTTGGTAGGATTAAGGTTCTTGGTGAAGTGATTTGGAAGATTTAAGTGCAAGGTTGCTCCATCTCTTTGGTTACTAAGGTGAGTTGAGAAGGACCCCTCTCCTCCCTCTAATGATGTGTAATTCATGATTGGTGGTTGTATAAGATGCAAATTTATGGATTAAATCTTGATTTTGGTTGAATTGGTGAAGTTTTATAATTATTGGGGATTTTTCTGTTTTAATATGAGTATGATTATGGGGTCATGTATGATGATTGGAAATGATGTTTAATGATTCTAGAAGGTGGAAAAAGTGGAAGATTGCAAGTAAATTCTGTTTTGGAAGAAATCTGGAAAATTAGGGTTCTTGGTTCTTCATTCTGTCCGAAATATTTGGTCCTAGATAGAGGCCGAATTGGCCTTTGCTTAAAACATGAAAGTTGTAGGTATTGATGTGTTTGAGGTGCCTGTAAAATTTCATGGATTGAATGACTTTGCTTATTCATGTGAATGAATGGATTATATCTTGTACGGTTTGATTTTTGGATTGCCTCTTGTGTAATAGCTATTAGTAGTGATTGTATGAACGTTTGGACTTGAGTGGGTTTGTGATATGTAATTATTGGAGAATGTGATGTAATTATCATGGATTATCTCATGTATGGATTGATGGATTGAACTTGGATTTACTTTTGTGTAATCGTTCATATTGGGATTGTATTGAACGTTTAGAATTGATTGGATGTGTAATAGTCTAGCTTTGGACTTCCTCCTGTATAATAGTTGGTTTCAGAGCTTAGGCTTCAGATCTCTGTAGCGTATCCTAGGCTTGAAGTTTAGGATGCCGGACTGTGGGTTTGATTTGACTCTTGAGAGATTTTTGCGGGATGTCTTGACTTGATTGGTACAAGAGGGAATGTCGAGGATGACATTCTTTTAAGGAGGGGAGATTGTGACGCCCCGAAAAAAATAAGTGTGAGAACCCATACTTCTCCCATTTTCTAGGGTTTTATTTATTTAATGGCTTGTTTTCTGCGTTTTCTTTAGTAGGGAAATTTTCTAGATATTTTTAATGAGCAAATATAGTTTTTGGATGATTTTTCTAGTATCGGTTAGTTTTTGAGAAATTAAGAGCGTATTTTGAACGTGGGACCCGCTAGTGCGGTAAATGCATTATATTTTTTTTATAACTTGGATAACTTGTTGAAATTTTGTATTAAGTGATATTATTTTATAAGGTATTAAGATATTTGTACTTGGAGAGACAAAAAGATAAGTTTTAAACCTAAGGGTGACAAGTGTCATGTTATTCTTGGTTTTGGTGATCACAAAAGTTCTTTGAAATACAGTCCAAGAAAGTGAACACTTTGATCAGGCCTGATGGAACAAAGAAAGCATATGTTTGATTGACTCCAGACTACGATGCTTTGGATGTGGCAAACAAGATTGAAATAATATAAATGAATTTAGTCATTGTTTTGTTCCGATCAAAGATATTGTCTTTTAAGTGTGTCATTCCTTGCACTTTGAAATTTTATCTAACTTCTTCAAAACAGTGTTTGTCTATCCAAGCATCAGGTCGAATATGTCATAAAAGCAAACAACAAAATGTGAAGCAAAAAGGACAATCAGTGACGGCCGAAAGAAACTGTCGGACGTCCCGAGAAGGATGAAGAAGCATTCAGGAAGGAAGCACCGTCGGACGCTCACATAGAAGCATCGACGTCCGGGAAGGATCGGACGCTTGCCATCGGAACGCTAAATCAATCGCATCGGACGTCCGAAAAATTCCAAGATAACTGCTAGCTCTCGGCCCAAGGTCGGACACGCTGTGCTTGTCGGACGACAAAAGAACTTATCGACGTCCCGACTACTTGGCTATCATTCGGAACGATTGGTTCGGACGAGAATTCATCGCGGACGTCCGACAGCCCCAAACGCTATTGACTCTTCAGCTGCCTTCTATCGTTGGAAGCATTGATGAAGCCCATTTCTGGTTCCTTTAAAATCAAACTGGTTAACGAAGTAGCGGACTTTTGCACACTTTGTTTTTACGAATCGATCTAGTGAGATATTTAGCTAGAAAATAGTCTCCAAGCAGCATTTGTTTTAAAGTGCTGTGATTTCTGTTGAGCAATTTCTTTGTTGGGTTGAAAGGATCTTTAGTGTAGCTTGTTGAGGGTTTTCTGAGTGATTGTAAAAACTTCTAGCTTGACTAAGTGAGGCTAGGGCAAGGAGGAAGTGCTCCTCCATTGTAATTCTAGTTGATTTCGTTCTCAAAGAGAGTTGCCTCTTCCTAGTGTTTGGTCTCAAGTTTGGGTTAAGCTTGGTAGACACTTGGTTTGTCTCTCTATTTTAACATTTTCTGTTAATAAAATATTCATTGCTTAATTATACTTGCTTCTCGCTGATAATATGCTATTGTCCTCTTATCTATGGTTGATCATTCTAAAAAGGAAGGTAAATTTTCATTAACGAAAAAGTGCATAACTTGGTTAAGATTTTATCAACCAATTCAGCCCCCTCCTTGGTTGTTGTGGGACTAAATTGGTATCAGAGTTGCTCCTTGAGATAACTATAACGGCTTGGAGTATAAGATGACAACCAGTCATGCTATGTTTGTTGAGGGGCAATCTGTTACTAGGCCTCCCATGTTCAGTGACTCTAACTATGTTAGCTGGAAAGAACGAATGATTATCTTTTTACAATCTATTGATATTGAACTATGGTTTATTGTCAGTGAAGGACCGCATGAAGCTAACTTTCTTGATGCAGATACAGGGTTGCTTCGGCCAAAAATGAGAGCTGAAATGAATGCTCAAGATAGAACTAACCTTACATTGAATGCCAAGGCCATGAATGTTCTTTATAGTGCCTTAGATTCAAATGAATCAATTAGAGTGAAAGGCTGTAAATCAGCCAAAGAAATGTGGGATAAGTTAAGAGAAATCCATGAGGGTGGTGACAATGTGAGAGAACAGAGAAAGGCCATCTTGGTCACAAAGTATGAATCTTTTAAGATTGAACCTCTTGAGGATATTGACAAAATGTTTTGCAGGTTCACTGACTTGATCAAAGATCTCGAGGTGTTGGGCAAAGAGTACACCATGGGAGAGAAGAACAGGAAAATTCTCAATGCTTTGGGCAAAGAATGGGAAAATAAAGTGACTGCAATAGAAGAGGCTAAGGATTTAAGTTCTGTGCCTATTGAATCTATCATTAACTCACTAACCTCTTATGAGTTGAAACTGAAATCTAAAGTGCAGGAGGAAGAGGATGCTAGAGCAAAGAGAAACATTGCTCTAAAGACTACTCAAGGTGAAGATGATCCAGCTCACCTGGATGATGAAGACTCGGATTGTGATGATAATGATCTTGCTCTTATCACCAGAGGCTTCAAAAGGATTTTGAATAAAAGAAAGTTTAGAAGGGGAGGTCCTAGCAATCAATTCCAGAATAACATCTATCGGCAAGTACAAAGGAAACAAGAATTTTCAACAAGAAACCAGTTGGACAAATGCTTCGATGTGGACAGATTGGACACTATGCAAATGAAATGCCCATGAAGAGATGAAAGATGGAAAAGCTGATCGAAAGCCAAGATCAACAAGCTTTCAGATTACTTGGAATGAATGTCAACTCCGAGGGGAAGTTGAAGAAGAAGAGGAATAGCTCAAATGGCCTTCACTGGCTATTGGAAATAATGAGGTATTTCCACTCACCTCGCAATCTGAAGTGATGATGATGAACGATCGAGAATCTGAAATCTTTTTGTTGAAAAGCTACATAATGCCTTGAAGGAATCTTATGATAAGAACAAATTGTTAAAACAGAAAATTGCTTTTCTCATTCAAGAAAATACAAGTCTGGTTCAACAAAATAAACATCTAAAGACTGACAATGAATGCCTTGTAAGAGCCGGATGTGATGTTCAAAACGAGCTTGACAGAAAGACTAATATTTGTGAAATGCTGAAGGAAAAGCATGGTGATTTGAAGAAAAGAATGGACATCTTGGATGAAACTTTGAAATCAAGAAAACAGGATTTTCTCAAAAGAAACATGTCAACTACCCATCTTACTGCTTGTCAAAGAACATTTGCTCACAACAAAATTGCACATGGCTTCACAACATATAGAAGAGGTGGATTGAAATATATCAAACCAGTACATGTTAAGAACTCTTTCATTATGTGTGATTTCTGTTGTCAAAGAGGGCATTTGAAAGGAGATTGCTATGTGAAAAGAAATCTGAACAAAGGGATGAAATGCATGTGGTTAGTTAGATACAATGCTAACTATTATGGACCCAAAAATTAAAATGGGTACCAAACACCTTATCTTTTCAGGAAAAAGGATCAAACAAGTCCAAATGGTTTATTGATAGCGGCTGCTCAAGGCACATGACCGGTGATCCCTCCTTGTTCATAAAGCTGAAATCAAAATCAAGTGGAAAGGTAACATTTGGTGATGATGTGAAAGCTAAGACAATTGGAATAGGTGATGTTGGTAAGGATGGTGAAACTTTTGTTCATAATGTGCTCTTGGTTGATAACTTAGGTTATAACTTGCTTAGTGTTAGTCAATTGTGTGATAAAGACTTGTATGTGTTGTTTAAAAAGCTTGAATGCATTGTACTTGATTCCAAATACAATGTTGTGTTCAAAGGTAAGAGGTTTAATGACATATATATTGTGATTCTTGATAAAGTTGATTTTTCTAGCTTAAAATGTCTTAAAGCTTCAAATGAAGATCCTTGGTTGTGGCATAGAAGACTTTGTCATTTTAACATGGACTTACTAAAGGAAATTTCGAAAAAGGAACTAGTTAGAGGCTTGCCAAAAATCAGTTTTGAAAAGGATAAAATATGTGATGCATGTCAATTTGGTAAGCAAACAAAAGTTTCTTTTAAAACAAAGAAGTGTGTATCTACTTCAAAACCCTTAGAACTCTTGCATCTTGACTTATTTGGCCCTACTCAAATCTCTAGCTTGGGTGGTAAGAAATACTGTTTTGTGATTGTGGATGATTATTCTAGATACACTTGGGTGATATTTCTTGCTCATAAAGATGATGCCTTCAAGAATTTTACTTCATTGTTTGCTAAAGTGCAAAATCTGCTTGGTTTAAAAATTGTTAGAATTAGAAGTGATAATGGAACTGAATTCAAATTTTGTGGATTTCCAGAATTTTGTGATTATAATGGTATAACTCATGAGTTTTCTATTGCAAGGACTCCACAGCAAAATGGTGTTGTAGAAAGGAAAAACAGGACTCTCCAAGAGGCTGCTAGAACTATGTTGAATGAATGTAGATTGCCTAAATACCTTTGGGCTGAAGCGGTAAACACTGCATGTTATGTAATGAATAGAATTCTCTTGAGACCTATTTTGAAGAAAACTCCTTATGAACTGATTTTTGATAAGAAACCTACGGTTGGTTATTTCAAAGTATTTGGTTGTAAATGCTTTATTTTGAATCTAAAGGAACATCTTGGCAAATTTGATAAAAAATCTGATGAAGAAAGGAACATCTTGGCAAGTTTGATAAAAAATCTGATGAAGGAATATTTTTGGGATATTGTGAAAATAAAAGAGGATATAGAGTTTTTAATAGAAGGACTCTTGTGATTGAAGAAGCTATACATATAACATTTGATGAAGCCAATGATGATAATTCCAAAAGTTTGTGTGAGGATGATGATGTAGGTGTTCGAGAAGGAATGGAAAAGCTATCAATTGGGAATGAAGGAAGTTCTAAACCAGCAGCAACTGAAATGGAAAATGAAGTTCATAATGATCAAGAAGTGGAAGATGAAGACAACTGAAATGGAAAATGAAGTTCATAATGATCAAGAAGTGGAAGATGAAGACAAAAATGATGATCCACTCAAAGATCTTCCCAAGGCTTGGAAATTCAGCCAAAATCATCCAAAAGAACTTATAATTGGTGATCCATCCGAGAAGGTAAACACTCGTTCCTCATCGAGAAAATTGATTGATAATTTTGCTTTAGTTTCTCTTTTTGAACCTAAAAATATCAATGATGCTTTAAAGGATGAAAACTGGATTTTGGCTATGCAAGAGGAACTTAATCAATTTGAGAGAAATGAAGTTTGGACACTTGTTGATAGACCTCAAAATCAGCCTATCATTGGCACAAAGTGGATTTTTAGAAATAAGTTGGATGATAAAGGTGTTGTTGTAAGAAATAA
>NW_020861710.1:0-8043 GCF_003713205.1 Coffea eugenioides
AATTATTTTGGCGAGGCATACGACTAGTAGTCGAGCCTCATGTGCATTTTGTTTACTCGATTTATGATGTGAAACCTTCAATTGGTTTATTTTGATTATTTAGGGTTTCTTGGCGATTAAGGCCAATCTGAAGTAAAAACTTTTGAAGTTGAATCGGTGAGTGTATCACTCCCCTCCATTGTTGTTTAACTTGATTTCTGCTCTGCAATATGTTTATTTGTTCGAGACGAGGGTGTACTTTATCATACTCGTTCTCTTGTCTGTTCATATCCCAATTTACTATGCAAAATTTGAATCTGTTATCTGTGTCTGCATCTGTTAGGATTTCTATGACCTATGAGCTCAATCATGTGGCTAAGTTATTCGAGTTGGGCCGGCAAGGGCCTGGTCGATTAGATACCGAACCACGGTAGTCTGTTCGGGGATTTTGGGTATTGAGACCCTTGATTCCGGGTATACTCGAGTATTACCATTTATGTTCGAATACGGTGAGCGGGCCCGGTAAAGGGGTGTTTGGTGGACGGAATTCGGTGCGAAGTGAGGTCTACGGACGCGTTGGTTCTATATACGTTGACGGAGAGTCAACCGGTTTGGATCAAGTATTGCGCTGGAAATTTGGCTCCTGAGAGCCACCTGTATCCTTCTGATTTGAATCATTAGTTACTTTACTTTACATCTGGCATGTGTATCTGATTTGTTAAATGTGAAATGCCATGATTTCCTGCTATATGTTTGGTACCTCATTGAGCGCAAGCTCACCCCTTTCTGTTCCTTTTTGTTTTCCTTACAGGAAAATAAATACTTTTGGACTGGATTTGACAAATAGTTGCCGAATTGAGCTAGTTAGACATATCTTTTGTATAGCTCATTGATTTAAACCCTAAATATACTTTTGGGTCCGTTTCTCTTTTGGATTTGGCAAACCGTACATGTATCCACTTTTGAATCACTTTGGTATGCCCTTTGGGTTGTATATGCTAACTTTTGAGATGTAAATATTTGCTTGACGTTTGGTTGGGTTTTGCCATGTCGGTTCCTATTCATGGCCGACTCCGATTTCGTTTTGTTTTATTCTGGGTTTTTGACTTGTCTATGCGCGTTGTACGGTCCGGAACGTATTCGATCGCTCTAATTTGAACCGTTAGTCCTGGCGAGAGCTGGGCAGGCGGCCCGCCGAACCCTCTGGTTCGCCTTAGGGGGAGGTGGGGCCGTCACAAATTCGGCCTCTAACTAGGAGCTACAAAACCGGGCAGAATGTTATTCACAAAAACCCTAACTTGTCAATTTTTCTTCCAAACAGAAATTGGTTGTAATTACCCACTTTTTCCACCTCCTAGAGTCATTATATACCATTTCCAATCATCATAGATAGCCACACAATCAAGTTCATATTAAAACAGAAAAATCACCAATAAATAGAAAACTTCACTAATTCAACCACAAATCAAGATGTAATCCATAATATTGCACCTTATACTACCACTAATCACAAATTAAGCATCATTAGAGGGAGGAAAGGAGTAATCCATCACTCACATTGGTAAAACAAGAGAGAGAGCAATTAACCACCTTAGCTTGCCAAACAACTTCACCAAACAACTCACCAACACTTCCTTAAGGATTTCTATGGAACAAAAACAAGAGTAGATGATTGTGTGATTGGATTTGAGCAAGAGGACTTCAAGAAATTGGAGAGGTTTTTTCTTTCTTCTTGAGAGAGAGGGCCGGCCACTTGAAGAGAAGAAAATGGGAAATTTTGGCAATATTTTGTGATTTATTTGGTCAATTAGAAAAGGTGAATAGTGGTCTTACTTAAGACCCAATCCTATGGTGACACTTGTCACCTTCATTAATGCTTGCCTAACTTTTGTCTCTCTTATACCAATCCACTTAGCATCCTCTACTTATCTCTTAACACCCGGTAAATTAATTCCAGTATCCAAAACTTAACCTAGTTGGTCGAATCTTTCCGAACTTTTCGCACTAGTGGGTCCCACGTCCGGTATACGCTCTTAATTTCTCAAAAACTATCCGATACTAGAAAAATCATCCAAAAATTATATCTGCTCCTTAACAATATCTAGATTTTTTTCTAATCACGAAAATGCAGAAAACAAGCCATGAAAAATAATAAAACCTAGAAAATGGGAAAAATTACGAGTTCTCACAAAAACCGTCGATGCATAGCGGGTGCCATGTCATATAACTCGAAAAAATATTTCCAAACCAAATCGGACACATAAACAGGGTTAAACAATGTTATACACATACATTTGTAATTTACAAAACAAAAGAAAGATAATTAGATCAAAATACATTTAGGGTTTTCCAACTATCGAGGAGCTGTACAAAATATATTAAAACTAGCTCAACTCGTGCTTCAAAACATCATAGTTCCCAAAAGTGGTTCCCTGTAAGGAAAACAAAATTTAATGGAGTGAGCTTACGCCCAGTGAGATACTTTCACTCAAGCAAGGAAGTTCAATTATACATGGAGTCGATCAATTCCAAATTATTCAAGAAGAAAGTTAAATAAAGTCACATATCAATAACAATGGTAAAAGGATACGGACGGCTCTCAAGAGCCCCTTTCCTCGCTCGCCATACTTGATCGTATCTCATTGACCCTCCGTCAATGTACAAAGTGTAACCAAACATAGACTCCACTTTACTTCCAATCCTTCCACCCAACATACCCCTACCGGGCCCAAACTCCAAACAGTTTAAATTTGATAATACTCGAGTATACCGGAATCGAGAGTCTCATACTACAAGATTCCATATAACAGTCCCCATGGCTCGTCAATTTTCATGACCAAGCCCTCGCCGGCTCGATTCAATCGACTACCAATGGGGTTGAGCTCAGTAGTAACAGTAATGGCCGTTGGATACTCGTCCAAACGACACCAAATCCAGTATTTCATGTACCATTCAAGTACCACAGTAAACAGTCATATATAAGACAAAAGGGTGAGAGTGATCAAGTACACCCTCACTTCAATCAGTTTCAACGGTGCAAATAAGCATTCAAGGCATCAAGTTCAAGTGTAACAAAGCCACATAGTAACAAGCAAGTGAGTAGTACACTCACCAAGCAAGCAAATGAAATTTCATAAACTTCCACCCAAAGAGCGTCTTGAATCACCGTCACGCCCTTATCAACTCAAGAAAGGAGACCACTTAGCACCTTAGTCTTCCAAACCACTTCACTAATCACCTCACAATCACTAAACTAAGGGGTTTTATGGAGAAAATTCAAGATTAAACGGTTGGTTTGTTGGATTGAGCAAGATTGGAGCAAGAAATTTGAGAGCTTTTCTTTTCTTTTCTTTCTTAAGAGGGCCGGCCACAAGAAGCTTGAAATGAAAGTGATTTTTGGTCAATTTTTGATTTATTTGGTAAAATGGTGAATAGTGGTCAAAATCCAAGATTGAATCTCCAAGTGACACTTGTCACTCCATTTAATGCATGGCTATCCTTTCGTCCCTCTCACACCAACTCATTTAATAGCCTCTAGTTATCTCTTAACACCTGCTAAAATCAACCCGGTATCCAACACTTAACCTAACTGGCCGAATTTTACCGAACTTTCCGCACTAGCGGGTCCCACGTCCGGTATACGCTCTTAATTTCTCAAAAACTAACCGATACTAGAAAAATCATCTAAAAACTATATTTACTCATAAAAATTATTTAGAAAATTTTCCTAATAAAGAAAATGCAGAAAAGCATGCAATTCAATAGCATAAAACCTAGAAAATAAGAAAATTTACGGGGTCTCACACAGGCGCTCTTGTTAAACGTCTCTTTAACTCTTGGAAACTATCCTCACACTTAGGACTCCATATAAACTTCCCACTTTTCTTGGTCAACTCAGTCATGGGTCCAGCAATTCTAGAAAAATCTTTAATGAATCTCCGATAATACCCTGCTAATCCAATAAAACTCCGAACCTCAGTAGGATTTTCCGGTCGTTTCCACTTTGAAACAGCTTCAACTTTAGTTGGATCCACTTTAATCCCATTCTTAGAAATTATGTGTCCCAAGAAAGTCACTTCTTTTAATCAGAACTCACACTTGCTGGACTTAGCATATAATTGGTGTTCTCTCAGGGTTTGTAAAACAATTCTCAAGTGGTTCTCGTGACCTTTCTCATTCTTAAAATACACCAATATGTCATCAATAAAGACCATCACGAATTGGTCCAGATAAGGCTTAAAAATCCTGTGCATCAAATCCATGAAGGCAGCAGGTGCATTTGTTAATCCAAATGGCATTACTGCAAACTCAAAGTGCTCATACCTCAAGTTAAAAGCAGTCTTGGGTATATCTTTTTTTCCAAAATTCTCAATTGATAATATCCCTATCTCAAATCCAACTTGGAGAATACTACTGCCCCTTGCAATTGGTCAAACAATTCATCAATGTGGGGCAATGGGTACTTATTCTTAATAGTAACTTCATTCAAACCTCGATAATCTATACACAACCTCAAACTCCCATCTTTCTTCTTAACAAACAAGACCGGGGCTCTCCACGGTGAATCACTTTTCTTTGTCAAACCCCGTTCCAACAAGTCTTGCAATTGCAGCTTTAATTCCTTCAATTCAGTCGGAGCCATTCTATATGGTGTCTTAGAGATAGGTGCTACTCCCGGAGTCACATCAATCTTAAAAGTTATGTCCCTTTCCGGGGGTAAAGACTCTAACTCTTCAGGAAAAATATCCGGGTAATCCCTCACTATAGGCATGTCTTCCAATTTCACCTTATCACTGGGAGTGTTGATTAGAAAAGTCAAATAGCCTTGACCTCCTTTACTTAATAATTTTCTAGCCCGAATCCCTGATATAAGTGCAGACAAAGCTAATCTACCCCTTACATGCAATTTCAAGATTGCCTCTCCTGGAATGCACAATTCTACGATCTTCGTCTTACAATTCAATTGGGAATTGTAACGGGCTAACCAGTCCATTCCTAGGATCACATCATATCCCTTGATCGCCAAACCCATCAAGTCGGCCAGTAATTTCCACTCTCCAACCCAGATCTCACAATCTCTAAACACCAAGTTAGCGATTAGACTTTGGTTCCTAGTAAGCGTTTTAACTTCCAAGTCATAAGGTAATTTAATTGGTTTCAAGTCTATTCTACTCATGAAATTAGGGTTTACAAAAGAATGAGTCGCACCCGGATCAATTAAAATCTTAGCTAAACGGTGAAAGATTGGAATTGTACCTTCAACCACTTCAGTCGCCTCAGGTACCTGTTGGTAGTCCAGTGCATAGACCCTAGCTGGCACTTTCGGTCGACTTCCCCCAGCACTGGTCTGCTTGAAGGTTGACTTTTCTGGCCTCTGGGTATTACCTCCCACTTTTGGTGCTTTCGGACAATTCGCGACCTGATGTTCGCACTACCACAAAATAAACACTTCCCCGACTTTCTCCAATAGTCATTCTCGGAGTGGTTGGATTTACCACAGTACCCATAAGTAACTTGAGGAGTCACCGCCGAACCAGTAGATGGCGCTCCCCTAGCTTGGGTTGGTCCACTACAGCCTCCTCTAGCTAAAGCTCCCCTCAAGGCCTCAGTAGTCCTTGTTCCTCCCACTCATCTTCTCATTTTGGAAGGTTGTGTATTCTTACTAGCCTGCCTAGAAGTATGGCTAGAAAAATTCCTTTTTCTATTGTGAAAATCCCTTACTTGTAGTCTTGCACTCTCAACCCTCTGTGCATTTTCTAGAGTCGCAATAAATGTAGAAATTTGGGCAGCGGCCAGGCCCTCCTGAATTTCCACATTCAACCCCTGTACAAATTGTCTTATCCTCCTCCGTTCATTAACCACCAGCTCAGGGGCATACTTAGAAATCTTAGTGAATTTTTCTTCATACTCCGCTACAATAAGGGTTCCTTGTTTCAACTTAATAAATTCATCCTCTCTCTTTTCTTGGATCAAGGGTGGAAGGAACTTTTCATTAAATTCTCTCGTGAAGTTCTCACAGGTCCAAGGGGTTTGAGCTCTCTCCCATTTTCCTTTTATCACATCCCACCAAACACGGGCTACTCTCTCGAATTGGAAAGCAGCAAAATTTACTTGCCTATCCTCAGTATAGTTTAGAGCGGCGAATATGTTAGTCATCCTCTCTAATCAGTTCTCCGCTGTTTCAGGATCGGGTTCACCAAAGAACTTAGGCGGATTAAATTTCAAGAACCTCTCTAAGGCTCTATCCTCTCCTCTATCCTGTCCCCCAGGTTGGTTAAGTGGTCCAGGACCTTGCCTATCAGCTAAGCGTTCTAGGATGTCAGTCATCCTATTAATGGCAGTCGCCACTTGATTACCATCAATATTTTCCTGTCCCTGGGTCGGTCCAGTTGCCAATCCCTGGTCATCCCCATAAGGTTGGGCCTATCTAGTCCCTCACCCACGGCCTCGACTACTTCTCAGCCCTTCCATTATCCTAGGTATGCCTAGTGCAAGGAATAAATCAATTAGGCGAGAAATACTTAATGTAAGAACCAATTACAAAAACATTGAAAATAACAATAATTTACATTCATTAACACTTCAAGTTCATATAATTAGCAAGTCATGGGGATGGAAGGGCTGAGAATTTCGTCTTGCAATTTACGGGTTCTCACAGTGCGAAAAGTTTGGAAAAATTCGGCCAATAAGGTTAAGTTTCGGATACTGTGTAAAATTTATCGGGTGTTAAGAGATAAGTAGAGAGTGAGATTGATTGATGTGAGAGGAAAAAGAAAGATAAGATTGCATTAATGTAGGTGACAAGTGTCACCACTACATTGGTTTTGACTTAAGAGTTACTATTCACTATTTTGACTTTTGACCAAAAATTGGTTAAATATCTCAAAAATGCACAAAAAAGTACCATTTCTTACCTCTTGTTGGCCGAACCTCTTGTGCAAGGAAGGAAGAAGAAACTCTTCAAGTTCTAGCTACTACTTGGTGCAAATCACCCAAAAACATTTGCTTACATCCATTTCTACTCCATAAAAATCTTTCTAGTTGGTGATAGAGGTTGTTTGGTGAAGTTTTCTTGAAGAGCTAGGGTGGTCTACAACTCCTCTTCTCTTATTTCTTAGGTAAGTGATGATTAAACATTCTACTACACTTATTGATGCTTATATGGTGCTTAATGGGACCTAAAGTGATGGATTATGTGACTTGTTTTTTGATTTGAAGTGTTTTGGTGAAGTTTTCAATTTTATGATGAATTATTTTCTGGTTTCATATGATCTTGATGGTGTGGTTGTTTTTGATGGTTGGTAATAAGGGCTTTAGCTCTAGTAGGTGCATATGATAGGAAATTGCAATCAATTTTGAATTTGGAAGAATTTCTGGAAAATTAGGGTTCTTGGTTGAACATTCTGTCCGAAATTTTAGGTCATAGATAGAGGCCGAATTGGCCTTGGCTTAAAACATGAAAGTTGTAGGAAATGATATTTTAAAGGTGCCTACAAAATTTCAGGTCAATCGGAGTAGTGTGGAATGAGATAAGTCGAAATTACTATTGCTGTTCTGGGTTCATCAGGATGTTAGAACTGTGTCTGAAATGGGTGTTTTGACTGGAATTGTTTTGGATTTGGTGTTGAGGTCTTCTGATGAAATGTATCTTGATGTCCTAGGTACCATATGCCTTTGGAATTTCGGCATTTGGACTTGTATAGACTGAGTTGTGTTCATTACAGTTTTGTGTGTTTTGCAAACCTGTTTTGGTAATTCTGGTTTAGTATTTGGCACATTTGACCTCGTTGTGCTAGGATTTGGACTGAGAGGCCTTCTACATTGTTGTAGCCCTATATTTTAGCTTCGAGATGGTGGGTCTTACGCCCTCATCCGATAAGTGTAGCGCATTTTGTGCCATTACCGCATACGGAGGCCAAACCTGTTTTTGTTGATTGATCAAATGAGTTATATTTTCTGATTTTCTGGTTTGCTATTATGCTTATATATGTATATGAAACCCTATTGGGGTTGTGATTGGCATGGCTTTATGATTCGTTATCGAGTCTCATTGTACTTGTTTGC
>NW_020861710.1:8063-9940 GCF_003713205.1 Coffea eugenioides
CGTACGACGTGTAGTCGAGCCTCACTTGTGCATTCCGTTTACTCGATTTTGGATATGAAACCTTCAATTGGTTTATTTTGATTATTTTAGGGTTTCTTGGCGATTAAGGCCAATCTGAAGTAAAAACTTTTGAAGTTGAGCCGGTGAGTGTACCACTCCCCTCAATTGCTATTTAACTTGATTTCTGCTCTGCAATCTGTTTATTTGTTCGAGACGAGGGTGTACTTTATCACACTCGTTCTCTAGTCTGTTCATATGCCAATTTACTATGCAAAATTTGAATCTGTTATCTGTGTCTGCATCTGTTCGGATTTCTATGACCTATGAGCTCAATCCTGTGGCTAAATTATTCGAGTCGGGCCGGCAAGGGCCTGGACGATTAGATAACGAACCACGGTAGTCTGTTCGGGGATTTTGGGTATTAAGACCCTTGATTCCGGGTATACTCGAGTATTACCATTTTGTTCGTTTGAGGTGAGCGGGCCCGGTAAATGGGTGTTTGGTGGACGGAATTCGGTGATAAGAGGGGTCTACGGACGCATTGGTTCTATATACGTTGACGGAGAGTCAACCGGTTTGGATCAAGTATTGCGCTGGAAATTTGGCTCCTGAGAGCCACCCGTATCCTTCTGATTTGAATCATTGGTTCCTTTGCTTTACATCTGACATGTGTATCTGATTTGTTAAATGTGACATGCGCATGATTTTAAATGCTATCTGTTTGGTACCTCAATTGAGCGCAAGTCTCACCCCTTTCCGTCCTTTTGTTTATCCTTACAGGAAAATAAACCCTTTTGGTCTGGATTTGAACAAATGGCTTGCCAATTGAGCTAGTTGAAACATATCTTTGTAATAGCTCATGTATAAAACCCTAAGTGTACTTTGGGGCGTTCTCTTTTGATTTGTGCAAACCGGTGTGTATATATTAACTTTTTTGAAAACTTTTGTATGTCATTTTGATTTGTAAACGCTAAAGTTCAGATGTGAATGTTTGTTGGCTATTTCGGTTGGGTTCTGACGGGTCGGTCACTATTCATGGCCGACTTCGGATTTCTTTTTTTTTAAATTTTGGGTTATTTTACCAGTTTGACTCGTTTACGCTCGTTCGTAAGTTCCGGATCGCTATAGATAGTTCTAGTCTGCATCGTGAGTCCTGGCGAGAGCTGGGCAGGCAGTCCGCTCACCCCTTTGGTTCGCCTTAGGGGAAACAGATGCAGACACAGATAACATATTCAAATTTTGCATGGTAAATTGGCATATGAACAGACAAGAGAACGAGTGTGATAAAGTACACCCTCGTCTCAAACAAATTAAACAGATTGCAGAGCAGAAATCAAGTTAAACAGCAATGGAGGGGAGTGGTACACTCACCGGCTCAACTTCAAAAGTTTTCACTTCAGATTGGCCTTAATCGCCAAGAAACCCTAAAATAATCAAAATAAACCAATTGAAGGTTTCATATCCAAATCGAGCAAACGGAATGTACAAGTGAGGCTCGACTACACGTCGTATGCCTTTCTATGTAATCTCTTCGTTGTGTTCATTACAGTTTTGTGTGTTTTGCAAACCTGTTTTGGTAATTCTGGTTTAGTATTTGGCACATTTGACCTAGTTGTGCTAGGATTTGGACTGAGAGGCCTTCTACATTGTTGTAGCCCTGTCTTTTAGCTTCGAGATGATGGGTCTTACGCCCTCATCTGATAAGCGTAGCGCATTTTGTGCCATTACCGCATACGGAGGCCAAACCTGTTTTTGTTGATTGATCAAATGAGTTATATTTTCTGATTTTCTGGTTTGCTATTATGCTTATATATGTATATGAAACCCTATTGGGGTTGTGATTGGCATGGCTTTATGATTCGTTATCGAGTCTCATT